>NW_026800184.1:0-235442 GCF_032191835.1 Heteronotia binoei
ATGAAATTTTCATATCACACTAAAGGGTATACTCTTGATTTGGAAAAATTTTGGATGTTTTTCCATTCTCCATTATAGTCTATGAGAATCATTAGAGTGAATGGCCCATAGGGTTAGGGTTAGGGTTAGAGTTCAGGACACACTTACGTTCAAGTTAAAATTGGGGTTTGGTTTAGGGTTGGATAAGATGAAATTCTCATATTACACTGAAGGGTATACTCTTGATTTGGAAAAATTTTGGATGTTTTTCCATTCTCCATTATAGTCTATGAGAATCATTAGAGTGAATGGGCCCATAGGGTTAGGGTTAGGGTTAGAGTTCAGGACACACTTATGTTCAAGTTAAAATTGGGGTTTGGTTAGGGTTGGATAAGATGAAATTTTCATATCACACTAAAGGGTATACTCTTGATTGGAAAATTTTGGATGTTTTTCCATTCTCCATTATAGTCTATGAGAATCATTAGAGTGAATGGGCCCATAGGGTTAGGGTTAGGGTTAGGGTTAGAGTTCAGGACACACTTACGTTCAAGTTAAAACTGGGGTTTGGTTTAGGGTTGGATAAGATGAAATTCTCATATCACACTAGAAGGGTATACTCTTGATTTGGAAATTTTTGGATGTTTTTCCATTCTCCATTATAGTCTATGAGAATCATTAGAGTGAATGGGCCCATAGGGTTAGGGTTAGGGTTAGAGTTCAGGACACACTTACGTTCATGTTAAAATTGGGGTTTGGTTTAGGGTTGGATAGATGAAATTCTCATATCACACTGAAGGGTATACTCTTGATTTGGAAAAATTTTGGATGTTTTTCCATTCTCCATTATAGTCTATGAGAATCATTAGAGTGAATGGGCCCATAGGTTAGGGTTAGGTTAGGGTTAGAGTTCAGGACACACTTACGTTCAAGTTAAAATTGGGGTTTGGTTTAGGGTTGGATAAGAATGAAATTCTCATATCACACTGAAGGGGTATACTCTTGATTTGGAAAAATTTTGGATGTTTTTCCATTCTCCATTATAGTCTATGAGAATCATTAGAGTGAATGGGCCCATAGGGTTAGGGTTAGGGTTAGAGTTCAGGACACACTTATGTTCAAGTTAAAATTGTGGTTTGGTTAGGGTTGGATAAGATGAAATTTTCATATCACATTGAAAGGTATACTCTTGATTTGGAAAAATTTTGGATGTTTTTCCATTCTCCATTATAGTCTATGAGAATCATTAGAGTGAATGGGCCCATAGGGTTAGGGTTAGGGTTAGAGTTCAGGAAACACTTACGTTCAAGTTAAAATTGGGGTTTGGTTTAGGGTTGGGATAAGATGAAATTCTCATATCACACTGAAGGGTATACTCTTGATTTGGAAAAATTTTGGATGTTTTTCCATTTCTCCATTATAGTCTATGAGAATCATTAGAGTGAATGGGCCCATAGGGTTAGGGTTAGGTTAGAGTTCAGGACACACTAATGTTCAAGTTAAAATTGGGGTTTGGTTTAGGGTTGGATAAGATGAAATTTTCATATCACATTGAAAGGTATACTCTTGATTTGGAAAAATTTTGGATGTTTTTCCATTCTCCATTATAGTCTATGAGAATCATTAGAGTGAATGGGCCCATAGGGTTAGGGTTAGGGTTAGGGTTAGAGTTCAGGACACACTTATGTTCAAGTTAAAATTGGGGTTTGGTTTAGGGTTGGATAAGATGAAATT
This sequence comes from Heteronotia binoei, assembly GCF_032191835.1. Classification (NCBI taxonomy): domain Eukaryota; kingdom Metazoa; phylum Chordata; class Lepidosauria; order Squamata; family Gekkonidae; genus Heteronotia; species Heteronotia binoei. The sequence continues at coordinate 1,714 of NW_026800184.1, forward strand.
CTCATATCACATTGAAAGGTATACTCTTGATTTGGAAAATTTTTGGATGTTTTTCCATTCTCCATTATAGTCTATGAGAATCATTAGAGTGAATGGGCCCATAGGGTTAGGGTTAGGGTTAGGGTTAGAGTTCAGGACACACTTACGTTCAAGTTAAAATTGGGGTTTGGTTTACAGTTGGATAAGATGAAATTTTCATATCACACTAAAGGGTATACTCTTGATTTGGAAAAATTTTTGGATGTTTTTCCATTCTCCCATTATAGTCTATGAGAATCATTAGAGTGAATGGGCCCATAGGGTTAGGGTTAGGGTTAGGGTTAGAGTTCAGGAAACACTTACGTTCAAGTTAAAATTGGGGTTTGGTTTAGGGTTGGATAAGATGAAATTCTCATATCACATTGAAAGGTATACTCTTGATTTGGAAAATTTTTGGATGTTTTTCCATTCTCCATTATAGTCTATGAGAATCATTAGAGTGAATGGGCCCATAGGGTTAGGGTTAGGGTTAGGGTTAGAGTTCAGGACACACTTACGTTCAAGTTAAAATTGGGGTTTGGTTTAGGGTTGGATAAGATGAAATTTTCATATCACACTAAAGGGTATACTCTTGATTTGGAAAAATTTTGGATGTTTTTCCATTCTCCATTATAGTCTATGAGAATCATTAGAGTGAATGGGCCCATAGGGTTAGGTTAGGTTAGGGTTAGAGTTCAGGAAACACTTACGTTCAAGTTAAAATTGGGGTTTGGTTTAGGGTTGGATAAGATGAAATTCTCATATCACACTGAAGGGTATACTCTTGATTTGGAAAATTTTGGATGTTTTTCCATTCTCCATTATAGTCTATGAGAATCATTAGAGTGAATGGGCCCATAGGGTTAGGGTTAGGGTTAGAGTTCAGGACACACTTATGTTCAAGTTAAAATTGGGGTTTGGTTTAGGGTTGGATAAGATGAAATTTTCATATCACATTGAAAGGTATACTCTTGATTTGGAAAAATTTTGGATGTTTTTCCATTCTCCATTATAGTCTATGAGAATCATTAGAGTGAATGGGCCCATAGGGTTAGGGTTAGGGTTAGGGTTAGAGTTCAGGACACACTTATGTTCAAGTTAAAATTGGGGTTTGGTTTAGGGTTGGATAAGATGAAATTCTCATATCACATTGAAAGGTATACTCTTGATTTGGAAAATTTTTGGATGTTTTTCCATTCTCCATTATAGTCTATGAGAATCATTAGAGTGAATGGGCCCATAGGGTTAGGGTTAGGGTTAGGGTTAGAGTTCAGGACACACTTACGTTCAAGTTAAAATTGGGGTTTGGTTTACAGTTGGATAAGATGAAATTTTCATATCACACTAAAGGGTATACTCTTAGATTTGGAAAAATTTTGGATGTTTTTCCATTCTCCATTATAGTCTATGAGAATCATTAGAGTGAATGGGCCCATAGGGTTAGGGTTAGGGTTAGGGTTAGAGTTCAGGAAACACTTACGTTCAAGTTAAAATTGGGGTTTGGTTTAGGTGTTGGATAAGATGAAATTCTCATATCACATTGAAAGGTATACTCTTGATTTGAAAATTTTTGGATGTTTTTCCATTCTCCATTATAGTCTATGAGAATCATTAGAGTGAATGGGCCCATAGGGTTAGGGTTAGGGTTAGGGTTAGAGTTCAGGACACACTTACGTTCAAGTTAAAATTGGGGTTTGGTTTAGGGTTGGATAAGATGAAATTTTCATATCACACTAAAGGGTATACTCTTGATTTGGAACAAATTTTGGATGTTTTTCCATTCTCCATTATAGTCTATGAGAATCATTAGAGTGAATGGGCCCATAGGGTTAGGGTTAGGGTTAGGGTTAGAGTTCAGGAAACACTTACGTTCAAGTTAAAATTGGGGTTTGGTTTAGGGTTGGATAAGATGAAATTCTCATATCACACTGAAGGGTATACTCTTGATTGGAAAAATTTTGGATGTTTTTCCATTCTCCATTATAGTCTATGAGAATCATTAGAGTGAATGGGCCCATAGGGTTAGGGGTTAGGGTTAGAGTTCAGGACACACTTATGTTCAAGTTAAAATTGGGGTTTGGTTTAGGGTTGGATAAGATGAAATTTTCATATCACATTGAAAGGTGTACTCTTGATTTGGAAAAATTTGGATGTTTTTCCATTCTCCATTATAGTCTATGAGAATCATTAGAGTGAATGGGCCCATAGGGTTAGGGTTAGGGTTAGGGTTAGAGTTCAGGACACACTTATGTTCAAGTTAAAATTGGGGTTTGGTTTAGGGTTGGATAAGATGAAATTCTCATATCACATTGAAAGGTATACTCTTGATTTGGAAAATTTTTGGATGTTTTTCCATTCTCCATTATAGTCTATGAGAATCATTAGAGTGAATGGGCCCATAGGGTTAGGGTTAGGGTTAGGGTTAGAGTTCAGGACACACTTACGTTCAAGTTAAAATTGGGGTTTGGTTACAGTTGGATAAGATGAAATTTTCATATCACACTAAAGGGTATACTCTTGATTTGGAAAAATTTTGGATGTTTTTCCATTCTCCATTATAGTCTATGAGAATCATTAGAGTGAATGGGCCCATAGGGTTAGGGTTAGGGTTAGGGTTAGAGTTCAGGAAACACTTACGTTCAAGTTAAAATTGGGGTTTGGTTTAGGGTTGGATAAGATGAAATTCTCATATCACACTGAAGGGTATACTCTTGATTTGGAAAAATTTTGGATGTTTTTCCATTCTCCATTATAGTCTATGAGAATCATTAGAGTGAATGGGCCCATAGGGTTAGGGTTAGGGTTAGAGTTCAGGACACACTTATGTTCAAGTTAAAATTGTGGTTTGGTTTAGGGTTGGATAAGATGAAATTTTCATATCACATTGAAAGGTATACTCTTGATTTGGAAAAATTTTGGATGTTTTTCCATTCTCCATTATAGTCTATGAGAATCATTAGAGTGAATGGGCCCATAGGGTTAGGGTTAGGGTTAGAGTTCAGGACACACTTATGTTCAAGTTAAAATTGGGGTTTGGTTTAGGGTTGGATAAGATGAAATTCTCATATCACATTGAAAGGTATACTCTTGATTTGGAAAAATTTTGGATGTTTTTCCATTCTCCATTATAGTCTATGAGAATCATTAGAGTGAATGGGCCCATAGGGTTAGGGTTAGGGTTAGGGTTAGAGTTCTGGACACACTTATGTTCAAGTTAAAATTGGGGTTTGGTTTAGGGTTGGATAAGATGAAATTCTCATATCACACTAAAGGGTATACTCTTGATTTGGAAAATTTTTGGATGTTTTCCCATTCTCCATTATAGTCTATGAGAATCATTAGAGTGAATGGGCCTATAGGGTTAGGGTTAGGGTTAGAGTTCAGGACACACTTATGTTCAAGTTAAAATTGGGGTTTGGTTTAGGGTTGGATAAGATGAAATTCTCATATTACACTGAAGGGTATACTCTTGATTTGGAAAAATTTTGGATGTTTTTCCATTCTCCATTATAGTCTATGAGAATCATTAGAGTGAATGGGCCCATAGGGTTAGGGTTAGGGTTAGGGTTAGAGTTCAGGACACACTTATGTTCAAGTTAAAATTGGGGTTTGGTTTAGGGTTGGATAAGATGAAATTTTCATATCACACTAAAGGGTATACTCTTGATTTGGAAAAATTTTGGATGTTTTTCCATTCTCCATTATAGTCTATGAGAATCATTAGAGTGAATGGGCCCATAGGGTTAGGGTTAGGGTTAGGGTTAGAGTTCAGGAAACACTTACGTTCAAGTTAAAATTGGGGTTTGGTTTAGGGTTGGATAAGATGAAATTCTCATATCACACTGAAGGGTATACTCTTGATTTGGAAAAATTTTGGATGTTTTTCCATTCTCCATTATAGTCTATGAGAATCATTAGAGTGAATGGGCCCATAGGGTTAGGGTTAGGGTTAGAGTTCAGGACACACTTATGTTCAAGTTAAAATTGGGGTTTGGTTTAGGGTTGGATAAGATGAAATTTTCATATCACATTGAAAGGTATACTCTTGATTTGGAAAAATTTTGGATGTTTTTCCATTCTCCATTATAGTCTATGAGAATCATTAGAGTGAATGGGCCCATAGGGTTAGGGTTAGGGTTAGGGTTAGAGTTCAGGACACACTTATGTTCAAGTTAAAATTGGGGTTTGGTTTAGGGTTGGATAAGATGAAATTCTCATATCACATTGAAAGGTATACTCTTGATTTGGAAAATTTTTGGATGTTTTTCCATTCTCCATTATAGTCTATGAGAATCATTAGAGTGAATGGGCCCATAGGGTTAGGGTTAGGGTTAGGGTTAGAGTTCAGGACACACTTACGTTAAAGTTAAAATTGGGGTTTGGTTTACAGTTGGATAAGATGAAATTTTCATATCACACTAAAGGGTATACTCTTGATTTGGAAAAATTTTGGATGTTTTTCCATTCTCCATTATAGTCTATGAGAATCATTAGAGTGAATGGGCCCATAGGGTTAGGGTTAGGGTTAGGGTTAGAGTTCAGGAAACACTTACGTTCAAGTTAAAATTGGGGTTTGGTTTAGGGTTGGATAAGATGAAATTCTCATATCACACTGAAGGGTATACTCTTGATTTGGAAAAATTTTGGATGTTTTTCCATTCTCCATTATAGTCTATGAGAATCATTAGAGTGAATGGGCCCATAGGGTTAGGGTTAGGGTTAGAGTTCAGGACACACTTATGTTCAAGTTAAAATTGGGGTTTGGTTTAGGGTTGGATAAGATGAAATTCTCATATTACACTGAAGGGTATACTCTTGATTTGGAAAAATTTTGGATGTTTTTCCATTCTCCATTATAGTCTATGAGAATCATTAGAGTGAATGGGCCCATAGGGTTAGGGTTAGGGTTAGGGTTAGAGTTCAGGACACACTTACGTTCAAGTTAAAATTGGGGTTTGGTTTAGGGTTGGATAAGATGAAATTCTCATATCACACTGAAGGGTATACTCTTGATTTGGAAAAATTTTGGATGTTTTTCCATTCTCCATTATAGTCTATGAGAATCATTAGAGTGAATGGGCCCATAGGGTTAGGGTTAGGGTTAGAGTTCAGGACACACTTATGTTCAAGTTAAAATTGGGGTTTGGTTTAGGGTTGGATAAGATGAAATTTTCATATCACATTGAAAGGTATACTCTTGATTTGGAAAAATTTTGGATGTTTTTCCATTCCCCATTATAGTCTATGAGAATCATTAGAGTGAATGGGCCCATAGGGTTAGGGTTAGGGTTAGAGTTCAGGACACACTTATGTTCAAGTTAAAATTGGGGTTTGGTTTAGGGTTGGATAAGATGAAATTCTCATATCACATTGAAAGGTATACTCTTGATTTGGAAAAATTTTGGATGTTTTTCCATTCTCCATTATAGTCTATGAGAATCATTAGAGTGAATGGGCCCATAGGGTTAGGGTTAGGGTTAGGGTTAGAGTTCTGGACACACTTATGTTCAAGTTAAAATTGGGGTTTGGTTTAGGGTTGGATAAGATGAAATTCTCATATCACACTAAAGGGTATACTCTTGATTTGGAAAATTTTTGGATGTTTTTCCATTCTCCATTATAGTCTATGAGAATCATTAGAGTGAATGGGCCTATAGGGTTAGGGTTAGGGTTAGAGTTCAGGACACACTTATGTTCAAGTTAAAATTGGGGTTTGGTTTAGGGTTGGATAAGATGAAATTCTCATATCACACTGAAGGGTATACTCTTGATTTGGAAAAATTTTGGATGTTTTTCCATTCTCCATTATAGTCTATGAGAATCATTAGAGTGAATGGGCCCATAGGGTTAGGGTTAGGGTTAGGGTTAGAGTTCAGGACACACTTACGTTCAAGTTAAAATTGGGGTTTGGTTTAGGGTTGGATAAGATGAAATTTTCATATCACACTAAAGGGTATACTCTTGATTTGGAAAATTTTTGGATGTTTTTCCATTCTCCATTATAGTCTATGAGAATCATTAGAGTGAATGGGCCCATAGGGTTAGGGTTAGGGTTAGGGTTAGAGTTCAGGAAACACTTACGTTCAAGTTAAAATTGGGGTTTGGTTTAGGGTTGGATAAGATGAAATTCTCATATCACACTGAAGGGTATACTCTTGATTTGGAAAAATTTTGGATGTTTTTCCATTCTCCATTATAGTCTATGAGAATCATTAGAGTGAATGGGCCCATAGGGTTAGGGTTAGGGTTAGAGTTCAGGACACACTTATGTTCAAGTTAAAATTGGGGTTTGGTTTAGGGTTGGATAAGATGAAATTTTCATATCACATTGAAAGGTATACTCTTGATTTGGAAAAATTTTGGATGTTTTTCCATTCTCCATTATAGTCTATGAGAATCATTAGAGTGAATGGGCCCATAGGGTTAGGGTTAGGGTTAGGGTTAGAGTTCAGGACACACTTATGTTCAAGTTAAAATTGGGGTTTGGTTTAGGGTTGGATAAGATGAAATTCTCATATCACATTGAAAGGTATACTCTTGATTTGGAAAATTTTTGGATGTTTTTCCATTCTCCATTATAGTCTATGAGAATCATTAGAGTGAATGGGCCCATAGGGTTAGGGTTAGGGTTAGGGTTAGAGTTCAGGACACACTTACGTTCAAGTTAAAATTGGGGTTTGGTTTACAGTTGGATAAGATGAAATTTTCATATCACACTAAAGGGTATACTCTTGATTTGGAAAAATTTTGGATGTTTTTCCATTCTCCATTATAGTCTATGAGAATCATTAGAGTGAATGGGCCCATAGGGTTAGGGTTAGGGTTAGGGTTAGAGTTCAGGAAACACTTACGTTCAAGTTAAAATTGGGGTTTGGTTTAGGGTTGGATAAGATGAAATTCTCATATCACACTGAAGGGTATACTCTTGATTTGGAAAAATTTTGGATGTTTTTCCATTCTCCATTATAGTCTATGAGAATCATTAGAGTGAATGGGCCCATAGGGTTAGGGTTAGGGTTAGAGTTCAGGACACACTTATGTTCAAGTTAAAATTGGGGTTTGGTTTAGGGTTGGATAAGATGAAATTCTCATATTACACTGAAGGGTATACTCTTGATTTGGAAAAATTTTGGATGTTTTTCCATTCTCCATTATAGTCTATGAGAATCATTAGAGTGAATGGGCCCATAGGGTTAGGGTTAGGGTTAGGGTTAGAGTTCAGGACACACTTACGTTCAAGTTAAAATTGGGGTTTGGTTTAGGGTTGGATAAGATGAAATTCTCATATCACACTGAAGGGTATACTCTTGATTTGGAAAAATTTTGGATGTTTTTCCATTCTCCATTATAGTCTATGAGAATCATTAGAGTGAATGGGCCCATAGGGTTAGGGTTAGGGTTAGAGTTCAGGACACACTTATGTTCAAGTTAAAATTGGGGTTTGGTTTAGGGTTGGATAAGATGAAATTTTCATATCACATTGAAAGGTATACTCTTGATTTGGAAAAATTTTGGATGTTTTTCCATTCCCCATTATAGTCTATGAGAATCATTAGAGTGAATGGGCCCATAGGGTTAGGGTTAGGGTTAGAGTTCAGGACACACTTATGTTCAAGTTAAAATTGGGGTTTGGTTTAGGGTTGGATAAGATGAAATTCTCATATCACATTGAAAGGTATACTCTTGATTTGGAAAAATTTTGGATGTTTTTCCATTCTCCATTATAGTCTATGAGAATCATTAGAGTGAATGGGCCCATAGGGTTAGGGTTAGGGTTAGGGTTAGAGTTCTGGACACACTTATGTTCAAGTTAAAATTGGGGTTTGGTTTAGGGTTGGATAAGATGAAATTCTCATATCACACTAAAGGGTATACTCTTGATTTGGAAAATTTTTGGATGTTTTTCCATTCTCCATTATAGTCTATGAGAATCATTAGAGTGAATGGGCCTATAGGGTTAGGGTTAGGGTTAGAGTTCAGGACACACTTATGTTCAAGTTAAAATTGGGGTTTGGTTTAGGGTTGGATAAGATGAAATTCTCATATCACACTGAAGGGTATACTCTTGATTTGGAAAAATTTTGGATGTTTTTCCATTCTCCATTATAGTCTATGAGAATCATTAGAGTGAATGGGCCCATAGGGTTAGGGTTAGGGTTAGGGTTAGAGTTCAGGACACACTTACGTTCAAGTTAAAATTGGGGTTTGGTTTAGGGTTGGATAAGATGAAATTTTCATATCACACTAAAGGGTATACTCTTGATTTGGAAAATTTTTGGATGTTTTTCCATTCTCCATTATAGTCTATGAGAATCATTAGAGTGAATGGGCCCATAGGGTTAGGGTTAGGGTTAGGGTTAGAGTTCAGGACACACTTACGTTCAAGTTAAAATTGGGGTTTGGTTTAGGGTTGGATAAGATAAAATTTTCATATCACACTAAAGGGTATACTCTTGATTTGGAAAAATTTTGGATGTTTTTCCATTCTCCATTATAGTCTATGAGAATCATTAGAGTGAATGGGCCCATAGGGTTAGGGTTAGGGTTAGAGTTCAGGACACACTTACGTTCAAGTTAAAATTGGGGTTTGGTTTAGGGTTGGATAAGATGAAATTCTCATATTACACTGAAGGGTATACTCTTGATTTGGAAAAATTTTGGATGTTTTTCCATTCTCCATTATAGTCTATGAGAATCATTAGAGTGAATGGGCCCATAGGGTTAGGGTTAGGGTTAGAGTTCAGGACACACTTATGTTCAAGTTAAAATTGGGGTTTGGTTTAGGGTTGGATAAGATGAAATTTTCATATCACACTAAAGGGTATACTCTTGATTTGGAAAATTTTTGGATGTTTTTCCATTCTCCATTATAGTCTATGAGAATCATTAGAGTGAATGGGCCCATAGGGTTAGGGTTAGGGTTAGGGTTAGAGTTCAGGACACACTTACGTTCAAGTTAAAACTGGGGTTTGGTTTAGGGTTGGATAAGATGAAATTTTCATATCACACTAAAGGGTATACTCTTGATTTGGAAAATTTTTGGATGTTTTTCCATTCTCCATTATAGTCTATGAGAATCATTAGAGTGAATGGGCCCATAGGGTTAGGGTTAGGGTTAGAGTTCAGGACACACTTACGTTCATGTTAAAATTGGGGTTTGGTTTAGGGTTGGATAAGATGAAATTCTCATATCACACTGAAGGGTATACTCTTGATTTGGAAAAATTTTGGATGTTTTTCCATTCTCCATTATAGTCTATGAGAATCATTAGAGTGAATGGGCCCATAGGGTTAGGGTTAGGGTTAGGGTTAGAGTTCAGGACACACTTACGTTCAAGTTAAAATTGGGGTTTGGTTTAGGGTTGGATAAGATGAAATTCTCATATCACACTGAAGGGTATACTCTTGATTTGGAAAAATTTTGGATGTTTTTCCATTCTCCATTATAGTCTATGAGAATCATTAGAGTGAATGGGCCCATAGGGTTAGGGTTAGGGTTAGGGTTAGAGTTCAGGACACACTTACGTTCAAGTTAAAATTGGGGTTTGGTTTACAGTTGGATAAGATGAAATTTTCATATCACACTAAAGGGTATACTCTTGATTTGGAAAAATTTTGGATGTTTTTCCATTCTCCATTATAGTCTATGAGAATCATTAGAGTGAATGGGCCCATAGGGTTAGGGTTAGGGTTAGGGTTAGAGTTCAGGAAACACTTACGTTCAAGTTAAAATTGGGGTTTGGTTTAGGGTTGGATAAGATGAAATTCTCATATCACACTGAAGGGTATACTCTTGATTTGGAAAAATTTTGGATGTTTTTCCATTCTCCATTATAGTCTATGAGAATCATTAGAGTGAATGGGCCCATAGGGTTAGGGTTAGGGTTAGAGTTCAGGACACACTTATGTTCAAGTTAAAATTGTGGTTTGGTTTAGGGTTGGATAAGATGAAATTTTCATATCACATTGAAAGGTATACTCTTGATTTGGAAAAATTTTGGATGTTTTTCCATTCTCCATTATAGTCTATGAGAATCATTAGAGTGAATGGGCCCATAGGGTTAGGGTTAGGGTTAGAGTTCAGGACACACTTATGTTCAAGTTAAAATTGGGGTTTGGTTTAGGGTTGGATAAGATGAAATTTTCATATCACACTAAAGGGTATACTCTTGATTTGGAAAATTTTTGGATGTTTTTCCATTCTCCATTATAGTCTATGAGAATCATTAGAGTGAATGGGCCCATAGGGTTAGGGTTAGGGTTAGGGTTAGAGTTCAGGACACACTTACGTTCAAGTTAAAACTGGGGTTTGGTTTAGGGTTGGATAAGATGAAATTTTCATATCACACTAAAGGGTATACTCTTGATTTGGAAAATTTTTGGATGTTTTTCCATTCTCCATTATAGTCTATGAGAATCATTAGAGTGAATGGGCCCATAGGGTTAGGGTTAGGGTTAGAGTTCAGGACACACTTACGTTCATGTTAAAATTGGGGTTTGGTTTAGGGTTGGATAAGATGAAATTCTCATATCACACTGAAGGGTATACTCTTGATTTGGAAAAATTTTGGATGTTTTTCCATTCTCCATTATAGTCTATGAGAATCATTAGAGTGAATGGGCCCATAGGGTTAGGGTTAGGGTTAGGGTTAGAGTTCAGGACACACTTACGTTCAAGTTAAAATTGGGGTTTGGTTTAGGGTTGGATAAGATGAAATTCTCATATCACACTGAAGGGTATACTCTTGATTTGGAAAAATTTTGGATGTTTTTCCATTCTCCATTATAGTCTATGAGAATCATTAGAGTGAATGGGCCCATAGGGTTAGGGTTAGGGTTAGGGTTAGAGTTCAGGACACACTTACGTTCAAGTTAAAATTGGGGTTTGGTTTACAGTTGGATAAGATGAAATTTTCATATCACACTAAAGGGTATACTCTTGATTTGGAAAAATTTTGGATGTTTTTCCATTCTCCATTATAGTCTATGAGAATCATTAGAGTGAATGGGCCCATAGGGTTAGGGTTAGGGTTAGGGTTAGAGTTCAGGAAACACTTACGTTCAAGTTAAAATTGGGGTTTGGTTTAGGGTTGGATAAGATGAAATTCTCATATCACACTGAAGGGTATACTCTTGATTTGGAAAAATTTTGGATGTTTTTCCATTCTCCATTATAGTCTATGAGAATCATTAGAGTGAATGGGCCCATAGGGTTAGGGTTAGGGTTAGAGTTCAGGACACACTTATGTTCAAGTTAAAATTGTGGTTTGGTTTAGGGTTGGATAAGATGAAATTTTCATATCACATTGAAAGGTATACTCTTGATTTGGAAAAATTTTGGATGTTTTTCCATTCTCCATTATAGTCTATGAGAATCATTAGAGTGAATGGGCCCATAGGGTTAGGGTTAGGGTTAGAGTTCAGGACACACTTATGTTCAAGTTAAAATTGGGGTTTGGTTTAGGGTTGGATAAGATGAAATTCTCATATTACACTGAAGGGTATACTCTTGATTTGGAAAAATTTTGGATGTTTTTCCATTCTCCATTATAGTCTATGAGAATCATTAGAGTGAATGGGCCCATAGGGTTAGGGTTAGGGTTAGGGTTAGAGTTCAGGACACACTTACGTTCAAGTTAAAATTGGGGTTTGGTTTAGGGTTGGATAAGATGAAATTCTCATATCACACTGAAGGGTATACTCTTGATTTGGAAAAATTTTGGATGTTTTTCCATTCTCCATTATAGTCTATGAGAATCATTAGAGTGAATGGGCCCATAGGGTTAGGGTTAGGGTTAGAGTTCAGGACACACTTATGTTCAAGTTAAAATTGGGGTTTGGTTTAGGGTTGGATAAGATGAAATTTTCATATCACATTGAAAGGTATACTCTTGATTTGGAAAAATTTTGGATGTTTTTCCATTCCCCATTATAGTCTATGAGAATCATTAGAGTGAATGGGCCCATAGGGTTAGGGTTAGGGTTAGAGTTCAGGACACACTTATGTTCAAGTTAAAATTGGGGTTTGGTTTAGGGTTGGATAAGATGAAATTCTCATATCACATTGAAAGGTATACTCTTGATTTGGAAAAATTTTGGATGTTTTTCCATTCTCCATTATAGTCTATGAGAATCATTAGAGTGAATGGGCCCATAGGGTTAGGGTTAGGGTTAGGGTTAGAGTTCTGGACACACTTATGTTCAAGTTAAAATTGGGGTTTGGTTTAGGGTTGGATAAGATGAAATTCTCATATCACACTAAAGGGTATACTCTTGATTTGGAAAATTTTTGGATGTTTTTCCATTCTCCATTATAGTCTATGAGAATCATTAGAGTGAATGGGCCTATAGGGTTAGGGTTAGGGTTAGAGTTCAGGACACACTTATGTTCAAGTTAAAATTGGGGTTTGGTTTAGGGTTGGATAAGATGAAATTCTCATATCACACTGAAGGGTATACTCTTGATTTGGAAAAATTTTGGATGTTTTTCCATTCTCCATTATAGTCTATGAGAATCATTAGAGTGAATGGGCCCATAGGGTTAGGGTTAGGGTTAGGGTTAGAGTTCAGGACACACTTACGTTCAAGTTAAAATTGGGGTTTGGTTTAGGGTTGGATAAGATGAAATTTTCATATCACACTAAAGGGTATACTCTTGATTTGGAAAATTTTTGGATGTTTTTCCATTCTCCATTATAGTCTATGAGAATCATTAGAGTGAATGGGCCCATAGGGTTAGGGTTAGGGTTAGGGTTAGAGTTCAGGACACACTTACGTTCAAGTTAAAATTGGGGTTTGGTTTAGGGTTGGATAAGATAAAATTTTCATATCACACTAAAGGGTATACTCTTGATTTGGAAAAATTTTGGATGTTTTTCCATTCTCCATTATAGTCTATGAGAATCATTAGAGTGAATGGGCCCATAGGGTTAGGGTTAGGGTTAGAGTTCAGGACACACTTACGTTCAAGTTAAAATTGGGGTTTGGTTTAGGGTTGGATAAGATGAAATTCTCATATTACACTGAAGGGTATACTCTTGATTTGGAAAAATTTTGGATGTTTTTCCATTCTCCATTATAGTCTATGAGAATCATTAGAGTGAATGGGCCCATAGGGTTAGGGTTAGGGTTAGAGTTCAGGACACACTTATGTTCAAGTTAAAATTGGGGTTTGGTTTAGGGTTGGATAAGATGAAATTTTCATATCACACTAAAGGGTATACTCTTGATTTGGAAAATTTTTGGATGTTTTTCCATTCTCCATTATAGTCTATGAGAATCATTAGAGTGAATGGGCCCATAGGGTTAGGGTTAGGGTTAGGGTTAGAGTTCAGGACACACTTACGTTCAAGTTAAAACTGGGGTTTGGTTTAGGGTTGGATAAGATGAAATTTTCATATCACACTAAAGGGTATACTCTTGATTTGGAAAATTTTTGGATGTTTTTCCATTCTCCATTATAGTCTATGAGAATCATTAGAGTGAATGGGCCCATAGGGTTAGGGTTAGGGTTAGAGTTCAGGACACACTTACGTTCATGTTAAAATTGGGGTTTGGTTTAGGGTTGGATAAGATGAAATTCTCATATCACACTGAAGGGTATACTCTTGATTTGGAAAAATTTTGGATGTTTTTCCATTCTCCATTATAGTCTATGAGAATCATTAGAGTGAATGGGCCCATAGGGTTAGGGTTAGGGTTAGGGTTAGAGTTCAGGACACACTTACGTTCAAGTTAAAATTGGGGTTTGGTTTAGGGTTGGATAAGATGAAATTCTCATATCACACTGAAGGGTATACTCTTGATTTGGAAAAATTTTGGATGTTTTTCCATTCTCCATTATAGTCTATGAGAATCATTAGAGTGAATGGGCCCATAGGGTTAGGGTTAGGGTTAGAGTTCAGGACACACTTACGTTCATGTTAAAATTGGGGTTTGGTTTAGGGTTGGATAAGATGAAATTCTCATATCACACTGAAGGGTATACTCTTGATTTGGAAAAATTTTGGATGTTTTTCCATTCTCCATTATAGTCTATGAGAATCATTAGAGTGAATGGGCCCATAGGGTTAGGGTTAGGGTTAGGGTTAGAGTTCAGGACACACTTACGTTCAAGTTAAAATTGGGGTTTGGTTTAGGGTTGGATAAGATGAAATTCTCATATCACACTGAAGGGTATACTCTTGATTTGGAAAAATTTTGGATGTTTTTCCATTCTCCATTATAGTCTATGAGAATCATTAGAGTGAATGGGCCCATAGGGTTAGGGTTAGGGTTAGAGTTCAGGACACACTTATGTTCAAGTTAAAATTGGGGTTTGGTTTAGGGTTGGATAAGATGAAATTCTCATATCACATTGAAAGGTATACTCTTGATTTGGAAAAATTTTGGATGTTTTTCCATTCTCCATTATAGTCTATGAGAATCATAAGATTGAATGGGCCCATAGGGTTAGGGTTAGGGTTAGGGTTAGAGTTCAGGACACACTTATGTTCAAGTTAAAATTGGGGTTTGGTTTAGGGTTGGATAAGATGAAATTTTCATATCACATTGAAAGGTATACTCTTGATTTGGAAAATTTTTGGATGTTTTTCCATTCTCCATTATAGTCTATGAGAATCATTAGAGTGAATGGGCCCATAGGGTTAGGGTTAGAGTTCAGGACACACTTACGTTCAAGTTAAAATTGGGGTTTGGTTTAGGGTTGGATAAGATGAAATTTTCATATCACACTAAAGGGTATACTCTTGATTTGGAAAATTTTTGGATGTTTTTCCATTCTCCATTATATTCTATGAGAATCATTAGAGTGAATGGGCCCATAGGGTTAGGGTTAGGGTTAGGGTTAGGGTTAGAGTTCAGGAAACACTTACGTTCAAGTTAAAATTGGGGTTTGGGTTAGGGTTAGGGTTAGGGTTAGAGTTCAGGACACACTTATGTTCAAGTTAAAATTGGGGTTTGGTATAGGGTTGGATAAGATGAAATTCTCATATCACACTGAAGGTTATACTCTTGATTTGGAAAAATTTTGGATGTTTTTCCATTCTCCATTATAGTCTATGAGAATCATTAGAGTGAATGGGCCCATAGGGTTAGGGTTAGGGTTAGAGTTCAGGACACACTTACGTTCAAGTTAAAATTGGGGTTTGGTTTAGGGTTGGATAAGATGAAATTCTCATATTACACTGAAGGGTATACTCTTGATTTGGAAAAATTTTGGATGTTTTTCCATTCTCCATTATAGTCTATGAGAATCATTAGAGTGAATGGGCCCATAGGGTTAGGGTTAGGGTTAGAGTTCAGGACACACTTATGTTCAAGTTAAAATTGGGGTTTGGTTTAGGGTTGGATAAGATGAAATTCTCATATTACACTGAAGGGTATACTCTTGATTTGGAAAAATTTTGGATGTTTTTCCATTCTCCATTATAGTCTATGAGAATCATTAGAGTGAATGGGCCCATAGGGTTAGGGTTAGGGTTAGGGTTAGAGTTCAGGACACACTTACGTTCAAGTTAAAATTGGGGTTTGGTTTAGGGTTGGATAAGATGAAATTTTCATATCACACTAAAGGGTATACTCTTGATTTGGAAAATTTTTGGATGTTTTTCCATTCTCCATTATAGTCTATGAGAATCATTAGAGTGAATGGGCCCATAGGGTTAGGGTTAGGGTTAGAGTTCAGGACACACTTACGTTCAAGTTAAAATTGGGGTTTGGTTTAGGGTTGGATAAGATGAAATTCTCATATCACACTGAAGGGTATACTCTTGATTTGGAAAAATTTTGGATGTTTTTCCATTCTCCATTATAGTCTATGAGAATCATTAGAGTGAATGGGCCCATAGGGTTAGGGTTAGGGTTAGGGTTAGAGTTCAGGACACACTTACGTTCAAGTTAAAATTGGGGTTTGGTTTAGGGTTGGATAAGATGAAATTCTCATATCACACTGAAGGGTATACTCTTGATTTGGAAAAATTTTGGATGTTTTTCCATTCTCCATTATAGTCTATGAGAATCATTAGAGTGAATGGGCCCATAGGGTTAGGGTTAGGGTTAGAGTTCAGGACACACTTATGTTCAAGTTAAAATTGGGGTTTGGTTTAGGGTTGGATAAGATGAAATTTTCATATCACATTGAAAGGTATACTCTTGATATGGAAAAATTTTGGATGTTTTTCCATTCTCCATTATAGTCTATGAGAATCATTAGAGTGAATGGGCCCATAGGGTTAGGGTTAGGGTTAGGGTTAGAGTTCAGGACACACTTATGTTCAAGTTAAAATTGGGGTTTGGTTTAGGGTTGGATAAGATGAAATTCTCATATCACATTGAAAGGTATACTCTTGATTTGGAAAATTTTTGGATGTTTTTCCATTCTCCATTATAGTCTATGAGAATCATTAGAGTGAATGGGCCCATAGGGTTAGGGTTAGGGTTAGGGTTAGAGTTCAGGACACACTTACGTTCAAGTTAAAATTGGGGCTTGGTTTAGGGTTGGATAAGATGAAATTTTCATATCACACTAAAGGGTATACAATTGATTTGGAAAAATTTTGGATGTTTTTCCATTCTCCATTATAGTCTATGAGAATCATTAGAGTGAATGGGCCCATAGGGTTAGGGTTAGGGTTAGGGTTAGAGTTCAGGAAACACTTACGTTCAAGTTAAAATTGGGGTTTGGTTTAGGGTTGGATAAGATGAAATTCTCATATCACACTGAAGGGTATACTCTTGATTTGGAAAAATTTTGGATGTTTTTCCATTCTCCATTATAGTCTATGAGAATCATTAGAGTGAATGGGCCCATAGGGTTAGGGTTAGGGTTAGAGTTCAGGACACACTTATGTTCAAGTTAAAATTGGGGTTTGGTTTAGGGTTGGATAAGATGAAATTCTCATATTACACTGAAGGGTATACTCTTGATTTGGAAAAATTTTGGATGTTTTTCCATTCTCCATTATAGTCTATGAGAATCATTAGAGTGAATGGGCCCATAGGGTTAGGGTTAGGGTTAGGGTTAGAGTTCAGGACACACTTACGTTCAAGTTAAAATTGGGGTTTGGTTTAGGGTTGGATAAGATGAAATTTTCATATCACACTAAAGGGTATACTCTTGATTTGGAAAATTTTTGGATGTTTTTCCATTCTCCATTATAGTCTATGAGAATCATTAGAGTGAATGGGCCCATAGGGTTAGGGTTAGGGTTAGAGTTCAGGACACACTTACGTTCAAGTTAAAATTGGGGTTTGGTTTAGGGTTGGATAAGATGAAATTCTCATATCACACTGAAGGGTATACTCTTGATTTGGAAAAATTTTGGATGTTTTTCCATTCTCCATTATAGTCTATGAGAATCATTAGAGTGAATGGGCCCATAGGGTTAGGGTTAGGGTTAGGGTTAGAGTTCAGGACACACTTACGTTCAAGTTAAAATTGGGGTTTGGTTTAGGGTTGGATAAGATGAAATTCTCATATCACACTGAAGGGTATACTCTTGATTTGGAAAAATTTTGGATGTTTTTCCATTCTCCATTATAGTCTATGAGAATCATTAGAGTGAATGGGCCCATAGGGTTAGGGTTAGGGTTAGAGTTCAGGACACACTTATGTTCAAGTTAAAATTGGGGTTTGGTTTAGGGTTGGATAAGATGAAATTTTCATATCACATTGAAAGGTATACTCTTGATTTGGAAAAATTTTGGATGTTTTTCCATTCTCCATTATAGTCTATGAGAATCATTAGAGTGAATGGGCCCATAGGGTTAGGGTTAGGGTTAGGGTTAGAGTTCAGGACACACTTATGTTCAAGTTAAAATTGGGGTTTGGTTTAGGGTTGGATAAGATGAAATTCTCATATCACATTGAAAGGTATACTCTTGATTTGGAAAATTTTTGGATGTTTTTCCATTCTCCATTATAGTCTATGAGAATCATTAGAGTGAATGGGACAATAGGGTTAGGGTTAGGGTTAGGGTTAGAGTTCAGGACACACTTACGTTCAAGTTAAAATTGGGGCTTGGTTTAGGGTTGGATAAGATGAAATTTTCATATCACACTAAAGGGTATACAATTGATTTGGAAAAATTTTGGATGTTTTTCCATTCTCCATTATAGTCTATGAGAATCATTAGAGTGAATGGGCCCATAGGGTTAGGGTTAGGGTTAGGGTTAGAGTTCAGGAAACACTTACGTTCAAGTTAAAATTGGGGTTTGGTTTAGGGGTTGGATAAGATGAAATTCTCATATCACACTGAAGGGTATACTCTTGATTTGGAAAAATTTTGGATGTTTTTCCATTCTCCATTATAGTCTATGAGAATCATTAGAGTGAATGGGCCCATAGGGTTAGGGTTAGGGTTAGAGTTCAGGACACACTTATGTTCAAGTTAAAATTGGGGTTTGGTTTAGGGTTGGATAAGATGAAATTTTCATATCACATTGAAAGGTATACTCTTGATTTGGAAAAATTTTGGATGTTTTTCCATTCTCCATTATAGTCTATGAGAATCATTAGAGTGAATGGGCCCATAGGGTTAGGGTTAGGGTTAGGGTTAGAGTTCAGGACACACTTATGTTCAAGTTAAAATTGGGGTTTGGTTTAGGGTTGGATAAGATGAAATTCTCATATCACATTGAAAGGTATACTCTTGATTTGGAAAATTTTTGGATGTTTTTCCATTCTCCATTATAGTCTATGAGAATCATTAGAGTGAATGGGCCCATAGGGTTAGGGTTAGGGTTAGGGTTAGAGTTCAGGACACACTTACGTTCAAGTTAAAATTGGGGTTTGGTTTACAGTTGGATAAGATGAAATTTTCATATCACACTAAAGGGTATACTCTTGATTTGGAAAAATTTTGGATGTTTTTCCATTCTCCATTATAGTCTATGAGAATCATTAGAGTGAATGGGCCCATAGGGTTAGGGTTAGGGTTAGGGTTAGAGTTCAGGAAACACTTACGTTCAAGTTAAAATTGGGGTTTGGTTTAGGGTTGGATAAGATGAAATTCTCATATCACACTGAAGGGTATACTCTTGATTTGGAAAAATTTTGGATGTTTTTCCATTCTCCATTATAGTCTATGAGAATCATTAGAGTGAATGGGCCCATAGGGTTAGGGTTAGGGTTAGAGTTCAGGACACACTTATGTTCAAGTTAAAATTGTGGTTTGGTTTAGGGTTGGATAAGATGAAATTTTCATATCACATTGAAAGGTATACTCTTGATTTGGAAAAATTTTGGATGTTTTTCCATTCTCCATTATAGTCTATGAGAATCATTAGAGTGAATGGGCCCATAGGGTTAGGGTTAGGGTTAGAGTTCAGGACACACTTATGTTCAAGTTAAAATTGGGTTTGGTTTAGGGTTGGATAAGATGAAATTCTCATATCACATTGAAAGGTATACTCTTGATTTGGAAAAATTTTGGATGTTTTTCCATTCTCCATTATAGTCTATGAGAATCATTAGAGTGAATGGGCCCATAGGGTTAGGGTTAGGGTTAGGGTTAGAGTTCTGGACACACTTATGTTCAAGTTAAAATTGGGGTTTGGTTTAGGGTTGGATAAGATGAAATTCTCATATCACACTAAAGGGTATACTCTTGATTTGGAAAATTTTTGGATGTTTTTCCATTCTCCATTATAGTCTATGAGAATCATTAGAGTGAATGGGCCTATAGGGTTAGTGTTAGGGTTAGAGTTCAGGACACACTTATGTTCAAGTTAAAATTGGGGTTTGGTTTAGGGTTGGATAAGATGAAATTCTCATATTACACTGAAGGGTATACTCTTGATTTGGAAAAATTTTGGATGTTTTTCCATTCTCCATTATAGTCTATGAGAATCATTAGAGTGAATGGGCCCATAGGTTAGGGTTAGGGTTAGAGTTCAGGACACACTTACGTTCAAGTTAAAATTGGGGTTTGGTTTAGGGTTGGATAAGATGAAATTCTCATATCACAATGAAGGGTATACTCTTGATTTGGAAAAATTTTGGATGTTTTTCCATTCTCCATTATAGTCTATGAGAATCATTAGAGTGAATGGGCCCATAGGGTTAGGGTTAGGGTTAGAGTTCAGGACACACTTATGTTCAAGTTAAAATTGGGGTTTGGTTTAGGGTTGGATAAGATGAAATTTTCATATCACATTGAAAGGTATACTCTTGATTTGGAAAAATTTTGGATGTTTTTCCATTCCCCATTATAGTCTATGAGAATCATTAGAGTGAATGGGCCCATAGGGTTAGGGTTAGGGTTAGAGTTCAGGACACACTTATGTTCAAGTTAAAATTGGGGTTTGGTTTAGGGTTGGATAAGATGAAATTCTCATATCACATTGAAAGGTATACTCTTGATTTGGAAAAATTTTGGATGTTTTTCCATTCTCCATTATAGTCTATGAGAATCATTAGAGTGAATGGGCCCATAGGGTTAGGGTTAGGGTTAGGGTTAGAGTTCTGGACACACTTATGTTCAAGTTAAAATTGGGGTTTGGTTTAGGGTTGGATAAGATGAAATTCTCATATCACACTAAAGGGTATACTCTTGATTTGGAAAATTTTTGGATGTTTTTCCATTCTCCATTATAGTCTATGAGAATCATTAGAGTGAATGGGCCTATAGGGTTAGGGTTAGGGTTAGAGTTCAGGACACACTTATGTTCAAGTTAAAATTGGGGTTTGGTTTAGGGTTGGATAAGATGAAATTCTCATATCACACTGAAGGGTATACTCTTGATTTGGAAAAATTTTGGATGTTTTTCCATTCTCCATTATAGTCTATGAGAATCATTAGAGTGAATGGGCCCATAGGGTTAGGGTTAGGGTTAGGGTTAGAGTTCAGGACACACTTACGTTCAAGTTAAAATTGGGGTTTGGTTAGGGTTGGATAAGATGAAATTTTCATATCACACTAAAGGGTATACTCTTGATTTGGAAAAATTTTGGATGTTTTTCCATTCTCCATTATAGTCTATGAGAATCATTAGAGTGAATGGGCCCATAGGGTTAGGGTTAGGGTTAGAGTTCAGGACACACTTATGTTCAAGTTAAAATTGGGGTTTGGTTTAGGGTTGGATAAGATGAAATTTTCATATCACATTGAAAGGTATACTCTTGATTTGGAAAAATTTTGGATGTTTTTGCATTCTCCATTATAGTCTATGAGAATTATTACAGTGAATGGGCCCATAGGGTTAGGGTTAGGGTTAGGGTTAGAGTTCAGGACACACTTACGTTCAAGTTAAAACTGGGTTTGGTTTAGGGTTGGATAAGATGAAATTTTCATATCACACTAAAGGGTATACTCTTGATTTGGAAAATTTTTGGATGTTTTTCCATTCTCCATTATAGTCTATGAGAATCATTAGAGTGAATGGGCCCATAGGGTTAGGGTTAGGGTTAGAGTTCAGGACACACTTACGTTCAAGTTAAAATTGGGGTTTGGTTTAGGGTTGGATAAGATGAAATTCTCATATCACACTGAAGGGTATACTCTTGATTTGGAAAAATTTTGGATGTTTTTCCATTCTCCATTATAGTCTATGAGAATCATTAGAGTGAATGGGCCCATAGGGTTAGGGTTAGGGTTAGGGTTAGAGTTCAGGACACACTTACGTTCAAGTTAAAATTGGGGTTTGGTTTAGGGTTGGATAAGATGAAATTCTCATATCACACTGAAGGGTATACTCTTGATTTGGAAAAATTTTGGATGTTTTTCCATTCTCCATTATAGTCTATGAGAATCATTAGAGTGAATGGGCCCATAGGGTTAGGGTTAGGGTTAGAGTTCAGACACACTTATGTTCAAGTTAAAATTGGGGTTTGGTTTAGGGTTGGATAAGATGAAATTCTCATATCACATTGAAAGGTATACTCTTGATTTGGAAAAATTTTGGATGTTTTTCCATTCTCCATTATAGTCTATGAGAATCATTAGAGTGAATGGGCCCATAGGGTTAGGGTTAGGGTTAGGGTTAGAGTTCAGGACACACTTATGTTCAAGTTAAAATTGGGGTTTGGTTTAGGGTTGGATAAGATGAAATTCTCATATCACATTAAAGAGTATACTCTTGATTTGGAAAATTTTTGGATGTTTTTCCATTCTCCATTATAGTCTATGAGAATCATTAGAGTGAATGGGCCTATAGGGTTAGGGTTAGGGTTAGGGTTAGAGTTCAGGACACACTTATGTTCAAGTTAAAATTGGGGTTTGGTTTAGGGTTGGATAAGATGAAATTCTCATATCACACTGAAGGGTATACTCTTGATTTGGAAAAATTTTGGATGTTTTTCCATTCTCCATTATAGTCTTTGAGAATCATTAGAGTGAATGGGCCCATAGGGTTAGGGTTAGGGTTAGGGTTAGAGTTCAGGACACACTTACGTTCAAGTTAAAATTGGGGTTTGGTTTAGGGTTGGATAAGATGAAATTTTCATATCACACTAAAGGGTATACTCTTGATTTGGAAAAATTTTGGATGTTTTTCCATTCTCCATTATAGTCTATGAGAATAATTAGAGTGAATGGGCCTATAGGGTTAGGGTTAGGGTTAGGGTTAGAGTTCAGGACACACTTATGTTCAAGTTAAAATTGGGGTTTGGTTTAGGGTTGGATAAGATGAAATTTTCATATCACATTGAAAGGTATACTCTTGATTTGGAAAATTTTTGGATGTTTTTCCATTCTCCATTATAGTCTATGAGAATCATTAGAGTGAATGGGCCCATAGGGTTAGGGTTAGAGTTCAGGACACACTTACGTTCAAGTTAAAATTGGGGTTTGGTTTAGGGTTGGATAAGATGAAATTTTCATATCACACTAAAGGGTATACTCTTGATTTGGAAAATTTTTGGATGTTTTTCCATTCTCCATTATAGTCTATGAGAATCATTAGAGTGAATGGGCCCATAGGGTTAGGGTTAGGGTTAGGGTTAGAGTTCAGGAAACACTTACGTTCAAGTTAAAATTGGGGTTTGGGTTAGGGTTAGGGTTAGGGTTAGAGTTCAGGACACACTTATGTTCAAGTTAAAATTGGGGTTTGGTATAGGGTTGGATAAGATGAAATTCTCATATCACACTGAAGGTTATACTCTTGATTTGGAAAAATTTTGGATGTTTTTCCATTCTCCATTATAGTCTATGAGAATCATTAGAGTGAATGGGCCCATAGGGTTAGGGTTAGGGTTAGAGTTCAGGACACACTTACGTTCAAGTTAAAATTGGGGTTTGGTTTAGGGTTGGATAAGATGAAATTCTCATATTACACTGAAGGGTATACTCTTGATTTGGAAAAATTTTGGATGTTTTTCCATTCTCCATTATAGTCTATGAGAATCATTAGAGTGAATGGGCCCATAGGGTTAGGGTTAGGGTTAGAGTTCAGGACACACTTATGTTCAAGTTAAAATTGGGGTTTGGTTTAGGGTTGGATAAGATGAAATTCTCATATTACACTGAAGGGTATACTCTTGATTTGGAAAAATTTTGGATGTTTTTCCATTCTCCATTATAGTCTATGAGAATCATTAGAGTGAATGGGCCCATAGGGTTAGGGTTAGGGTTCGGGTTAGAGTTCAGGACACACTTACGTTCAAGTTAAAATTGGGGTTTGGTTTAGGGTTGGATAAGATGAAATTTTCATATCACACTAAAGGGTATACTCTTGATTTGGAAAATTTTTGGATGTTTTTCCATTCTCCATTATAGTCTATGAGAATCATTAGAGTGAATGGGCCCATAGGGTTAGGGTTAGGGTTAGAGTTCAGGACACACTTACGTTCAAGTTAAAATTGGGGTTTGGTTTAGGGTTGGATAAGATGAAATTCTCATATCACACTGAAGGGTATACTCTTGATTTGGAAAAATTTTGGATGTTTTTCCATTCTCCATTATAGTCTATGAGAATCATTAGAGTGAATGGGCCCATAGGGTTAGGGTTAGGGTTAGGGTTAGAGTTCAGGACACACGTTCAAGTTAAAATTGGGGTTTGGTTTAGGGTTGGATAAGATGAAATTCTCATATCACACTGAAGGGTATACTCTTGATTTGGAAAAATTTTGGATGTTTTTCCATTCTCCATTATAGTCTATGAGAATCATTAGAGTGAATGGGCCCATAGGGTTAGGGTTAGGGTTAGAGTTCAGGACACACTTATGTTCAAGTTAAAATTGGGGTTTGGTTTAGGGTTGGATAAGATGAAATTTTCATATCACATTGAAAGGTATACTCTTGATTTCGAAAAATTTTGGATGTTTTTCCATTCTCCATTATAGTCTATGAGAATCATTAGAGTGAATGGGCCCATAGGGTTAGGGTTAGGGTTAGGGTTAGAGTTCAGGACACACTTATGTTCAAGTTAAAATTGGGGTTTGGTTTAGGGTTGGATAAGATGAAATTCTCATATCACATTGAAAGGTATACTCTTGATTTGGAAAATTTTTGGATGTTTTTCCATTCTCCATTATAGTCTATGAGAATCATTAGAGTGAATGGGCCCATAGGGTTAGGGTTAGGGTTAGGGTTAGAGTTCAGGACACACTTACGTTCAAGTTAAAATTGGGGTTTGGTTTAGGGTTGGATAAGATGAAATTTTCATATCACACTAAAGGGTATACTCTTGATTTGGAAAAATTTTGGATGTTTTTCCATTCTCCATTATAGTCTATGAGAATCATTAGAGTGAATGGGCCCATAGGGTTAGGGTTAGGGTTAGGGTTAGAGTTCAGGAAACACTTACGTTCAAGTTAAAATTGGGGTTTGGTTTAGGGTTGGATAAGATGAAATTCTCATATCACACTGAAGGGTATACTCTTGATTTGGAAAAATTTTGGATGTTTTTCCATTCTCCATTATAGTCTATGAGAATCATTAGAGTGAATGGGCCCATAGGGTTAGGGTTAGGGTTAGAGTTCAGGACACACTTATGTTCAAGTTAAAATTGGGGTTTGGTTTAGGGTTGGATAAGATGAAATTTTCATATCACATTGAAAGGTATACTCTTGATTTGGAAAAATTTTGGATGTTTTTCCATTCTCCATTATAGTCTATGAGAATCATTAGAGTGAATGGGCCCATAGGGTTAGGGTTAGGGTTAGGGTTAGAGTTCAGGACACACTTATGTTCAAGTTAAAATTGGGGTTTGGTTTAGGGTTGGATAAGATGAAATTCTCATATCACATTGAAAGGTATACTCTTGATTTGGAAAATTTTTGGATGTTTTTCCATTCTCCATTATAGTCTATGAGAATCATTAGAGTGAATGGGCCCATAGGGTTAGGGTTAGGGTTAGAGTTCAGGACACACTTACGTTCAAGTTAAAATTGGGGTTTGGTTTACAGTTGGATAAGATGAAATTTTCATATCACACTAAAGGGTATACTCTTGATTTGGAAAAATTTTGGATGTTTTTCCATTCTCCATTATAGTCTATGAGAATCATTAGAGTGAATGGGCCCATAGGGTTAGGGTTAGGGTTAGGGTTAGAGTTCAGGAAACACTTACGTTCAAGTTAAAATTGGGGTTTGGTTTAGGGTTGGATAAGATGAAATTCTCATATCACACTGAAGGGTATACTCTTGATTTGGAAAAATTTTGGATGTTTTTCCATTCTCCATTATAGTCTATGAGAATCATTAGAGTGAATGGGCCCATAGGGTTAGGGTTAGGGTTAGAGTTCAGGACACACTTATGTTCAAGTTAAAATTGTGGTTTGGTTTAGGGTTGGATAAGATGAAATTTTCATATCACATTGAAAGGTATACTCTTGATTTGGAAAAATTTTGGATGTTTTTCCATTCTCCATTATAGTCTATGAGAATCATTAGAGTGAATGGGCCCATAGGGTTAGGGTTAGGGTTAGAGTTCAGGACACACTTATGTTCAAGTTAAAATTGGGGTTTGGTTTAGGGTTGGATAAGATGAAATTCTCATATCACATTGAAAGGTATACTCTTGATTTGGAAAAATTTTGGATGTTTTTCCATTCTCCATTATAGTCTATGAGAATCATTAGAGTGAATGGGCCCATAGGGTTAGGGTTAGGGTTAGGGTTAGAGTTCTGGACACACTTATGTTCAAGTTAAAATTGGGGTTTGGTTTAGGGTTGGATAAGATGAAATTCTCATATCACACTAAAGGGTATACTCTTGATTTGGAAAATTTTTGGATGTTTTTCCATTCTCCATTATAGTCTATGAGAATCATTAGAGTGAATGGGCCTATAGGGTTAGGGTTAGGGTTAGAGTTCAGGACACACTTATGTTCAAGTTAAAATTGGGGTTTGGTTTAGGGTTGGATAAGATGAAATTCTCATATTACACTGAAGGGTATACTCTTGATTTGGAAAAATTTTGGATGTTTTTCCATTCTCCATTATAGTCTATGAGAATCATTAGAGTGAATGGGCCCATAGGGTTAGGGTTAGGGTTAGGGTTAGAGTTCAGGACACACTTACGTTCAAGTTAAAATTGGGGTTTGGTTTAGGGTTGGATAAGATGAAATTCTCATATCACACTGAAGGGTATACTCTTGATTTGGAAAAATTTTGGATGTTTTTCCATTCTCCATTATAGTCTATGAGAATCATTAGAGTGAATGGGCCCATAGGGTTAGGGTTAGGGTTAGAGTTCAGGACACACTTATGTTCAAGTTAAAATTGGGGTTTGGTTTAGGGTTGGATAAGATGAAATTTTCATATCACATTGAAAGGTATACTCTTGATTTGGAAAAATTTTGGATGTTTTTCCATTCCCCATTATAGTCTATGAGAATCATTAGAGTGAATGGGCCCATAGGGTTAGGGTTAGGGTTAGAGTTCAGGACACACTTATGTTCAAGTTAAAATTGGGGTTTGGTTTAGGGTTGGATAAGATGAAATTCTCATATCACATTGAAAGGTATACTCTTGATTTGGAAAAATTTTGGATGTTTTTCCATTCTCCATTATAGTCTATGAGAATCATTAGAGTGAATGGGCCCATAGGGTTAGGGTTAGGGTTAGGGTTAGAGTTCTGGACACACTTATGTTCAAGTTAAAATTGGGGTTTGGTTTAGGGTTGGATAAGATGAAATTCTCATATCACACTAAAGGGTATACTCTTGATTTGGAAAATTTTTGGATGTTTTTCCATTCTCCATTATAGTCTATGAGAATCATTAGAGTGAATGGGCCTATAGGGTTAGGGTTAGGGTTAGAGTTCAGGACACACTTATGTTCAAGTTAAAATTGGGGTTTGGTTTAGGGTTGGATAAGATGAAATTCTCATATCACACTGAAGGGTATACTCTTGATTTGGAAAAATTTTGGATGTTTTTCCATTCTCCATTATAGTCTATGAGAATCATTAGAGTGAATGGGCCCATAGGGTTAGGGTTAGGGTTAGGGTTAGAGTTCAGGACACACTTACGTTCAAGTTAAAATTGGGGTTTGGTTTAGGGTTGGATAAGATGAAATTTTCATATCACACTAAAGGGTATACTCTTGATTTGGAAAATTTTTGGATGTTTTTCCATTCTCCATTATAGTCTATGAGAATCATTAGAGTGAATGGGCCCATAGGGTTAGGGTTAGGGTTAGGGTTAGAGTTCAGGACACACTTACGTTCAAGTTAAAATTGGGGTTTGGTTTAGGGTTGGATAAGATAAAATTTTCATATCACACTAAAGGGTATACTCTTGATTTGGAAAAATTTTGGATGTTTTTCCATTCTCCATTATAGTCTATGAGAATCATTAGAGTGAATGGGCCCATAGGGTTAGGGTTAGGGTTAGAGTTCAGGACACACTTACGTTCAAGTTAAAATTGGGGTTTGGTTTAGGGTTGGATAAGATGAAATTCTCATATTACACTGAAGGGTATACTCTTGATTTGGAAAAATGTTGGATGTTTTTCCATTCTCCATTATAGTCTATGAGAATCATTAGAGTGAATGGGCCCAAAGGGTTAGGGTTAGGGTTAGAGTTCAGGACACACTTATGTTCAAGTTAAAATTGGGGTTTGGTTTAGGGTTGGATAAGATGAAATTTTCATATCACATTGAAAGGTATACTCTTGATTTGGAAAAATTTTGGATGTTTTTGCATTCTCCATTATAGTCTATGAGAATTATTACAGTGAATGGGCCCATAGGGTTAGGGTTAGGGTTAGGGTTAGAGTTCAGGACACACTTACGTTCAAGTTAAAACTGGGGTTTGGTTTAGGGTTGGATAAGATGAAATTTTCATATCACACTAAAGGGTATACTCTTGATTTGGAAAATTTTTGGATGTTTTTCCATTCTCCATTATAGTCTATGAGAATCATTAGAGTGAATGGGCCCATAGGGTTAGGGTTAGGGTTAGAGTTCAGGACACACTTACGTTCAAGTTAAAATTGGGGTTTGGTTTAGGGTTGGATAAGATGAAATTCTCATATCACACTGAAGGGTATACTCTTGATTTGGAAAAATTTTGGATGTTTTTCCATTCTCCATTATAGTCTATGAGAATCATTAGAGTGAATGGGCCCATAGGGTTAGGGTTAGGGTTAGGGTTAGAGTTCAGGACACACTTACGTTCAAGTTAAAATTGGGGTTTGGTTTAGGGTTGGATAAGATGAAATTCTCATATCACACTGAAGGGTATACTCTTGATTTGGAAAAATTTTGGATGTTTTTCCATTCTCCATTATAGTCTATGAGAATCATTAGAGTGAATGGGCCCATAGGGTTAGGGTTAGGGTTAGGGTTAGAGTTCAGGAGACACTTATGTTCAAGTTAAAATTGGGGTTTGGTTTAGGGTTGGATAAGATGAAATTCTCATATCACATTGAAAGGTATACTCTTGATTTGGAAAAATTTTGGATGTTTTTCCATTCTCCATTATAGTCTATGAGAATCATAAGATTGAATGGGCCCATAGGGTTAGGGTTAGGGTTAGGGTTAGAGTTCAGGACACACTTATGTTCAAGTTAAAATTGGGGTTTGGTTTAGGGTTGGATAAGATGAAATTCTCATATCACATTAAAGAGTATACTCTTGATTTGGAAAATTTTTGGATGTTTTTCCATTCTCCATTATAGTCTATGAGAATCATTAGAGTGAATGGGCCCATAGGGTTAGGGTTAGGGTTAGAGTTCAGGACACACTTACGTTCAAGTTAAAATTGGGGTTTGGTTTAGGGTTGGATAAGATGAAATTCTCATATTACACTGAAGGGTATACTCTTGATTTGGAAAAATTTTGGATGTTTTTCCATTCTCCATTATAGTCTATGAGAATCATTAGAGTGAATGGGCCCATAGGGTTAGGGTTAGGGTTAGAGTTCAGGACACACTTATGTTCAAGTTAAAATTGGGGTTTGGTTTAGGGTTGGATAAGATGAAATTTTCATATCACATTGAAAGGTATACTCTTGATTTGGAAAAATTTTGGATGTTTTTCCATTCTCTATTATAGTCTATGAGAATCATTAGAGTGAATGGGCCCATAGGGTTAGGGTTAGGGTTAGGGTTAGAGTTCAGGACACACTTACGTTCAAGTTAAAACTGGGGTTTGGTTTAGGGTTGGATAAGATGAAATTTTCATATCACACTAAAGGGTATACTCTTGATTTGGAAAATTTTTGGATGTTTTTCCATTCTCCATTATAGTCTATGAGAATCATTAGAGTGAATGGGCCCATAGGGTTAGGGTTAGGGTTAGAGTTCAGGACACACTTACGTTCAAGTTAAAATTGGGGTTTGGTTTAGGGTTGGATAAGATGAAATTCTCATATCACACTGAAGGGTATACTCTTGATTTGGAAAATTTTTGGATGTTTTTCCATTCTCCATTATAGTCTATGAGAATCATTAGAGTGAATGGGCCCATAGGGTTAGGGTTAGGGTTAGAGTTCAGGACACACTTACGTTCAAGTTAAAATTGGGGT
This sequence comes from Heteronotia binoei, assembly GCF_032191835.1. Lineage (NCBI taxonomy): Eukaryota > Metazoa > Chordata > Lepidosauria > Squamata > Gekkonidae > Heteronotia > Heteronotia binoei. Next base: position 31,645 of record NW_026800184.1, read on the forward strand.
TTGGTTTAGGGTTGGATAAGATGAAATTCTCATATCACACTGAAGGGTATACTCTTGATTTGGAAAAATTTTGGATGTTTTTCCATTCTCCATTATAGTCTATGAGAATCATTAGAGTGAATGGGCCCATAGGGTTTTGGTTAGGGTTAGAGTTCAGGACACACTTATGTTCAAGTTAAAATTGGGGTTTGGTTTAGGGTTGGATAAGATGAAATTTTCATATCACATTGAAAGGTATACTCTTGATTTGGAAAAATTTTGGATGTTTTTCCATTCTCCATTATAGTCTATGAGAATCATTAGAGTGAATGGGCCCATAGGGTTAGGGTTAGGGTTAGGGTTAGAGTTCAGGACACACTTATGTTCAAGTTAAAATTGGGGTTTGGTTTAGGGTTGGATAAGATGAAATTCTCATATCACATTGAAAGGTATACTCTTGATTTGGAAAATTTTTGGATGTTTTTCCATTCTCCATTATAGTCTATGAGAATCATAAGATTGAATGGGCCCATAGGGTTAGGGTTAGGGTTAGGGTTAGAGTTCAGGACACACTTATGTTCAAGTTAAAATTGGGGTTTGGTTTAGGGTTGGATAAGATGAAATTCTCATATCACATTAAAGAGTATACTCTTGATTTGGAAAATTTTTGGATGTTTTTCCATTCTCCATTATAGTCTATGAGAATCATTAGAGTGAATGGGCCCATAGGGTTAGGGTTAGGGTTAGAGTTCAGGACACACTTACGTTCAAGTTAAAATTGGGGTTTGGTTTAGGGTTGGATAAGATGAAATTCTCATATTACACTGAAGGGTATACTCTTGATTTGGAAAAATTTTGGATGTTTTTCCATTCTCCATTATAGTCTATGAGAATCATTAGAGTGAATGGGCCCATAGGGTTAGGGTTAGGGTTAGAGTTCAGGACACACTTATGTTCAAGTTAAAATTGGGGTTTGGTTTAGGGTTGGATAAGATGAAATTTTCATATCACATTGAAAGGTATACTCTTGATTTGGAAAATTTTTGGATGTTTTTCCATTCTCCATTATAGTCTATGAGAATCATTAGAGTGAATGGGCCCATAGGGTTAGGGTTAGGGTTAGAGTTCAGGACACACTTACGTTCAAGTTAAAATTGGGGTTTGGTTTACAGTTGGATAAGATGAAATTTTCATATCACACTAAAGGGTATACTCTTGATTTGGAAAATTTTTGGATGTTTTTCCATTCTCCATTATAGTCTATGAGAATCATTAGAGTGAATGGGCCCATAGGGTTAGGGTTAGGGTTAGGGTTAGAGTTCAGGAAACACTTACGTTCAAGTTAAAATTGGGGTTTGGTTTAGGGTTGGATAAGATGAAATTCTCATATCACACTGAAGGGTATACTCTTGATTTGGAAAAATTTTGGATGTTTTTCCATTCTCCATTATAGTCTATGAGAATCATTAGAGTGAATGGGCCCATAGGGTTAGGGTTAGGGTTAGAGTTCAGGACACACTTATGTTCAAGTTAAAATTGTGGTTTGGTTTAGGGTTGGATAAGATGAAATTTTCATATCACATTGAAAGGTATACTCTTGATTTGGAAAAATTTTGGATGTTTTTCCATTCTCCATTATAGTCTATGAGAATCATTAGAGTGAATGGGCCCATAGGGTTAGGGTTAGGGTTAGAGTTCAGGACACACTTATGTTCAAGTTAAAATTGGGGTTTGGTTTAGGGTTGGATAAGATGAAATTCTCATATCACATTGAAAGGTATACTCTTGATTTGGAAAAATTTTGGATGTTTTTCCATTCTCCATTATAGTCTATGAGAATCATTAGAGTGAATGGGCCCATAGGGTTAGGGTTAGGGTTAGGGTTAGAGTTCTGGACACACTTATGTTCAAGTTAAAATTGGGGTTTGGTTTAGGGTTGGATAAGATGAAATTCTCATATCACACTAAAGGGTATACTCTTGATTTGGAAAATTTTTGGATGTTTTTCCATTCTCCATTATAGTCTATGAGAATCATTAGAGTGAATGGGCCTATAGGGTTAGGGTTAGGGTTAGAGTTCAGGACACACTTATGTTCAAGTTAAAATTGGGGTTTGGTTTAGGGTTGGATAAGATGAAATTCTCATATTACACTGAAGGGTATACTCTTGATTTGGAAAAATTTTGGATGTTTTTCCATTCTCCATTATAGTCTATGAGAATCATTAGAGTGAATGGGCCCATAGGGTTAGGGTTAGGGTTAGGGTTAGAGTTCAGGACACACTTACGTTCAAGTTAAAATTGGGGTTTGGTTTAGGGTTGGATAAGATGAAATTCTCATATCACACTGAAGGGTATACTCTTGATTTGGAAAAATTTTGGATGTTTTTCCATTCTCCATTATAGTCTATGAGAATCATTAGAGTGAATGGGCCCATAGGGTTAGGGTTAGGGTTAGAGTTCAGGACACACTTATGTTCAAGTTAAAATTGGGGTTTGGTTTAGGGTTGGATAAGATGAAATTTTCATATCACATTGAAAGGTATACTCTTGATTTGGAAAAATTTTGGATGTTTTTCCATTCCCCATTATAGTCTATGAGAATCATTAGAGTGAATGGGCCCATAGGGTTAGGGTTAGGGTTAGAGTTCAGGACACACTTATGTTCAAGTTAAAATTGGGGTTTGGTTTAGGGTTGGATAAGATGAAATTCTCATATCACATTGAAAGGTATACTCTTGATTTGGAAAAATTTTGGATGTTTTTCCATTCTCCATTATAGTCTATGAGAATCATTAGAGTGAATGGGCCCATAGGGTTAGGGTTAGGGTTAGAGTTCAGGACACACTTATGTTCAAGTTAAAATTGGGGTTTGGTTTAGGGTTGGATAAGATGAAATTCTCATATCACACTGAAGGGTATACTCTTGATTTGGAAAAATTTTGGATGTTTTTCCATTCTCCATTATAGTCTATGAGAATCATTAGAGTGAATGGGCCCATAGGGTTAGGGTTAGGGTTAGGGTTAGAGTTCAGGACACACTTACGTTCAAGTTAAAATTGGGGTTTGGTTTAGGGTTGGATAAGATGAAATTTTCATATCACACTAAAGGGTATACTCTTGATTTGGAAAATTTTTGGATGTTTTTCCATTCTCCATTATAGTCTATGAGAATCATTAGAGTGAATGGGCCCATAGGGTTAGGGTTAGGGTTAGGGTTAGAGTTCAGGACACACTTACGTTCAAGTTAAAATTGGGGTTTGGTTTAGGGTTGGATAAGGTAAAATTTTCATATCACACTAAAGGGTATACTCTTGATTTGGAAAAATTTTGGATGTTTTTCCATTCTCCATTATAGTCTATGAGAATCATTAGAGTGAATGGGCCCATAGGGTTAGGGTTAGGGTTAGAGTTCAGGACACACTTACGTTCAAGTTAAAATTGGGGTTTGGTTTAGGGTTGGATAAGATGAAATTCTCATATTACACTGAAGGGTATACTCTTGATTTGGAAAAATTTTGGATGTTTTTCCATTCTCCATTATAGTCTATGAGAATCATTAGAGTGAATGGGCCCATAGGGTTAGGGTTAGGGTTAGAGTTCAGGACACACTTATGTTCAAGTTAAAATTGGGGTTTGGTTTAGGGTTGGATAAGATGAAATTTTCATATCACATTGAAAGGTATACTCTTGATTTGGAAAAATTTTGGATGTTTTTGCATTCTCCATTATAGTCTATGAGAATTATTACAGTGAATGGGCCCATAGGGTTAGGGTTAGGGTTAGGGTTAGAGTTCAGGACACACTTACGTTCAAGTTAAAACTGGGGTTTGGTTTAGGGTTGGATAAGATGAAATTTTCATATCACACTAAAGGGTATACTCTTGATTTGGAAAATTTTTGGATGTTTTTCCATTCTCCATTATAGTCTATGAGAATCATTAGAGTGAATGGGCCCATAGGGTTAGGGTTAGGGTTAGAGTTCAGGACACACTTATGTTCAAGTTAAAATTGTGGTTTGGTTTAGGGTTGGATAAGATGAAATTTTCATATCACATTGAAAGGTATACTCTTGATTTGGAAAAATTTTGGATGTTTTTCCATTCTCCATTATAGTCTATGAGAATCATTAGAGTGAATGGGCCCATAGGGTTAGGGTTAGGGTTAGAGTTCAGGACACACTTATGTTCAAGTTAAAATTGGGGTTTGGTTTAGGGTTGGATAAGATGAAATTCTCATATCACATTGAAAGGTATACTCTTGATTTGGAAAAATTTTGGATGTTTTTCCATTCTCCATTATAGTCTATGAGAATCATTAGAGTGAATGAGCCCATAGGGTTAGGGTTAGGGTTAGGGTTAGAGTTCTGGACACACTTATGTTCAAGTTAAAATTGGGGTTTGGTTTAGGGTTGGATAAGATGAAATTCTCATATCACACTAAAGGGTATACTCTTGATTTGGAAAATTTTTGGATGTTTTTCCATTCTCCATTATAGTCTATGAGAATCATTAGAGTGAATGGGCCTATAGGGTTAGGGTTAGGGTTAGAGTTCAGGACACACTTATGTTCAAGTTAAAATTGGGGTTTGGTTTAGGGTTGGATAAGATGAAATTCTCATATTACACTGAAGGGTATACTCTTGATTTGGAAAAATTTTGGATGTTTTTCCATTCTCCATTATAGTCTATGAGAATCATTAGAGTGAATGGGCCCATAGGGTTAGGGTTAGGGTTAGGGTTAGAGTTCAGGACACACTTACGTTCAAGTTAAAATTGGGGTTTGGTTTAGGGTTGGATAAGATGAAATTCTCATATCACACTGAAGGGTATACTCTTGATTTGGAAAAATTTTGGATGTTTTTCCATTCTCCATTATAGTCTATGAGAATCATTAGAGTGAATGGGCCCATAGGGTTAGGGTTAGGGTTAGAGTTCAGGACACACTTATGTTCAAGTTAAAATTGGGGTTTGGTTTAGGGTTGGATAAGATGAAATTTTCATATCACATTGAAAGGTATACTCTTGATTTGGAAAAATTTTGGATGTTTTTCCATTCCCCATTATAGTCTATGAGAATCATTAGAGTGAATGGGCCCATAGGGTTAGGGTTAGGGTTAGAGTTCAGGACACACTTATGTTCAAGTTAAAATTGGGGTTTGGTTTAGGGTTGGATAAGATGAAATTCTCATATCACATTGAAAGGTATACTCTTGATTTGGAAAAATTTTGGATGTTTTTCCATTCTCCATTATAGTCTATGAGAATCATTAGAGTGAATGGGCCCATAGGGTTAGGGTTAGGGTTAGAGTTCAGGACACACTTATGTTCAAGTTAAAATTGGGGTTTGGTTTAGGGTTGGATAAGATGAAATTCTCATATCACACTGAAGGGTATACTCTTGATTTGGAAAAATTTTGGATGTTTTTCCATTCTCCATTATAGTCTATGAGAATCATTAGAGTGAATGGGCCCATAGGGTTAGGGTTAGGGTTAGGGTTAGAGTTCAGGACACACTTACGTTCAAGTTAAAATTGGGGTTTGGTTTAGGGTTGGATAAGATGAAATTTTCATATCACACTAAAGGGTATACTCTTGATTTGGAAAATTTTTGGATGTTTTTCCATTCTCCATTATAGTCTATGAGAATCATTAGAGTGAATGGGCCCATAGGGTTAGGGTTAGGGTTAGGGTTAGAGTTCAGGACACACTTACGTTCAAGTTAAAATTGGGGTTTGGTTTAGGGTTGGATAAGGTAAAATTTTCATATCACACTAAAGGGTATACTCTTGATTTGGAAAAATTTTGGATGTTTTTCCATTCTCCATTATAGTCTATGAGAATCATTAGAGTGAATGGGCCCATAGGGTTAGGGTTAGGGTTAGAGTTCAGGACACACTTACGTTCAAGTTAAAATTGGGGTTTGGTTTAGGGTTGGATAAGATGAAATTCTCATATTACACTGAAGGGTATACTCTTGATTTGGAAAAATTTTGGATGTTTTTCCATTCTCCATTATAGTCTATGAGAATCATTAGAGTGAATGGGCCCATAGGGTTAGGGTTAGGGTTAGAGTTCAGGACACACTTATGTTCAAGTTAAAATTGGGGTTTGGTTTAGGGTTGGATAAGATGAAATTTTCATATCACATTGAAAGGTATACTCTTGATTTGGAAAAATTTTGGATGTTTTTGCATTCTCCATTATAGTCTATGAGAATTATTACAGTGAATGGGCCCATAGGGTTAGGGTTAGGGTTAGGGTTAGAGTTCAGGACACACTTACGTTCAAGTTAAAACTGGGGTTTGGTTTAGGGTTGGATAAGATGAAATTTTCATATCACACTAAAGGGTATACTCTTGATTTGGAAAATTTTTGGATGTTTTTCCATTCTCCATTATAGTCTATGAGAATCATTAGAGTGAATGGGCCCATAGGGTTAGGGTTAGGGTTAGAGTTCAGGACACACTTACGTTCAAGTTAAAATTGGGGTTTGGTTTAGGGTTGGATAAGATGAAATTCTCATATCACACTGAAGGGTATACTCTTGATTTGGAAAAATTTTGGATGTTTTTCCATTCTCCATTATAGTCTATGAGAATCATTAGAGTGAATGGGCCCATAGGGTTAGGGTTAGGGTTAGGGTTAGAGTTCAGGACACACTTACGTTCAAGTTAAAATTGGGGTTTGGTTTAGGGTTGGATAAGATGAAATTCTCATATCACACTGAAGGGTATACTCTTGATTTGGAAAAATTTTGGATGTTTTTCCATTCTCCATTATAGTCTATGAGAATCATTAGAGTGAATGGGCCCATAGGGTTAGGGTTAGGGTTAGGGTTAGAGTTCAGGAGACACTTATGTTCAAGTTAAAATTGGGGTTTGGTTTAGGGTTGGATAAGATGAAATTCTCATATCACATTGAAAGGTATACTCTTGATTTGGAAAAATTTTGGATGTTTTTCCATTCTCCATTATAGTCTATGAGAATCATAAGATTGAATGGGCCCATAGGGTTAGGGTTAGGGTTAGGGTTAGAGTTCAGGACACACTTATGTTCAAGTTAAAATTGGGGTTTGGTTTAGGGTTGGATAAGATGAAATTCTCATATCACATTAAAGAGTATACTCTTGATTTGGAAAATTTTTGGATGTTTTTCCATTCTCCATTATAGTCTATGAGAATCATTAGAGTGAATGGGCCCATAGGGTTAGGGTTAGGGTTAGAGTTCAGGACACACTTACGTTCAAGTTAAAATTGGGGTTTGGTTTAGGGTTGGATAAGATGAAATTCTCATATTACACTGAAGGGTATACTCTTGATTTGGAAAAATTTTGGATGTTTTTCCATTCTCCATTATAGTCTATGAGAATCATTAGAGTGAATGGGCCCATAGGGTTAGGGTTAGGGTTAGGGTTAGAGTTCAGGACACACTTACGTTCAAGTTAAAACTGGGGTTTGGTTTAGGGTTGGATAAGATGAAATTTTCATATCACACTAAAGGGTATACTCTTGATTTGGAAAATTTTTGGATGTTTTTCCATTCTCCATTATAGTCTATGAGAATCATTAGAGTGAATGGGCCCATAGGGTTAGGGTTAGGGTTAGAGTTCAGGACACACTTACGTTCAAGTTAAAATTGGGGTTTGGTTTAGGGTTGGATAAGATGAAATTCTCATATCACACTGAAGGGTATACTCTTGATTTGGAAAAATTTTGGATGTTTTTCCATTCTCCATTATAGTCTATGAGAATCATTAGAGTGAATGGGCCCATAGGGTTAGGGTTAGGGTTAGGGTTAGGGTTAGAGTTCAGGACACACTTACGTTCAAGTTAAAATTGGGGTTTGGTTTAGGGTTGGATAAGATGAAATTCTCATATCACACTGAAGGGTATACTCTTGATTTGGAAAAATTTTGGATGTTTTTCCATTCTCCATTATAGTCTATGAGAATCATTAGAGTGAATGGGCCCATAGGGTTTTGGTTAGGGTTAGAGTTCAGGACACACTTATGTTCAAGTTAAAATTGGGGTTTGGTTTAGGGTTGGATAAGATGAAATTTTCATATCACATTGAAAGGTATACTCTTGATTTGGAAAAATTTTGGATGTTTTTCCATTCTCCATTATAGTCTATGAGAATCATTAGAGTGAATGGGCCCATAGGGTTAGGGTTAGGGTTAGGGTTAGAGTTCAGGACACACTTATGTTCAAGTTAAAATTGGGGTTTGGTTTAGGGTTGGATAAGATGAAATTCTCATATCACATTGAAAGGTATACTCTTGATTTGGAAAATTTTTGGATGTTTTTCCATTCTCCATTATAGTCTATGAGAATCATAAGATTGAATGGGCCCATAGGGTTAGGGTTAGGGTTAGGGTTAGAGTTCAGGACACACTTATGTTCAAGTTAAAATTGGGGTTTGGTTTAGGGTTGGATAAGATGAAATTCTCATATCACATTAAAGAGTATACTCTTGATTTGGAAATTTTTTGGATGTTTTTCCATTCTCCATTATAGTCTATGAGAATCATTAGAGTGAATGGGCCCATAGGGTTAGGGTTAGGGTTAGAGTTCAGGACACACTTACGTTCAAGTTAAAATTGGGGTTTGGTTTAGGGTTGGATAAGATGAAATTCTCATATTACACTGAAGGGTATACTCTTGATTTGGAAAAATTTTGGATGTTTTTCCATTCTCCATTATAGTCTATGAGAATCATTAGAGTGAATGGGCCCATAGGGTTAGGGTTAGGGTTAGAGTTCAGGACACACTTATGTTCAAGTTAAAATTGGGGTTTGGTTTAGGGTTGGATAAGATGAAATTTTCATATCACATTGAAAGGTATACTCTTGATTTGGAAAAATTTTGGATGTTTTTCCATTCTCCATTATAGTCTATGAGAATCATTAGAGTGAATGGGCCCATAGGGTTAGGGTTAGGGTTAGGGTTAGAGTTCAGGACACACTTACGTTCAAGTTAAAACTGGGGTTTGGTTTAGGGTTGGATAAGATGAAATTTTCATATCACACTAAAGGGTATACTCTTGATTTGGAAAATTTTTGGATGTTTTTCCATTCTCCATTATAGTCTATGAGAATCATTAGAGTGAATGGGCCCATAGGGTTAGGGTTAGGGTTAGAGTTCAGGACACACTTACGTTCAAGTTAAAATTGGGGTTTGGTTTAGGGTTGGATAAGATGAAATTCTCATATCACACTGAAGGGTATACTCTTGATTTGGAAAAATTTTGGATGTTTTTCCATTCTCCATTATAGTCTATGAGAATCATTAGAGTGAATGGGCCCATAGGGTTAGGGTTAGGGTTAGAGTTCAGGACACACTTACGTTCAAGTTAAAATTGGGGTTTGGTTTAGGGTTGGATAAGATGAAATTCTCATATCACACTGAAGGGTATACTCTTGATTTGGAAAAATTTTGGATGTTTTTCCATTCTCCATTATAGTCTATGAGAATCATTAGAGTGAATGGGCCCATAGGGTTAGGGTTAGGGTTAGAGTTCAGGACACACTTATGTTCAAGTTAAAATTGGGGTTTGGTTTAGGGTTGGATAAGATGAAATTTTCATATCACATTGAAAGGTATACTCTTGATTTGGAAAAATTTTGGATGTTTTTCCATTCTCCATTATAGTCTATGAGAATCATTAGAGTGAATGGGCCCATAGGGTTAGGGTTAGGGTTAGGGTTAGAGTGCAGGACACACTTATGTTCAAGTTAAAATTGGGGTTTGGTTTAGGGTTGGATAAGATGAAATTCTCATATCACATTGAAAGGTATACTCTTGATTTGGAAAAATTTTGGATGTTTTTCCATTCTCCATTATAGTCTATGAGAATCATTAGAGTGAATGGGCCCATAGGGTTAGGGTTAGGGTTAGAGTTCAGGACACACTTATGTTCAAGTTAAAATTGGGGTTTGGTTTAGGGTTGGATAAGATGAAATTCTCATATCACATTAAAGAGTATACTCTTGATTTGGAAAATTTTTGGATGTTTTTCCATTCTCCATTATAGTCTATGAGAATCATTAGAGTGAATGGGCCTATAGGGTTAGGGTTAGGGTTAGGGTTAGAGTTCAGGACACACTTATGTTCAAGTTAAAATTGGGGTTTGGTTTAGGGTTGGATAAGATGAAATTCTCATATCACACTGAAGGGTATACTCTTGATTTGGAAAAATTTTGGATGTTTTTCCATTCTCCATTATAGTCTATGAGAATCATTAGAGTGAATGGGCCCATAGGGTTAGGGTTAGGGTTAGGGTTAGAGTTCAGGACACACTTACGTTCAAGTTAAAATTGGGGTTTGGTTTAGGGTTGGATAAGATGAAATTTTCATATCACACTAAAGGGTATACTCTTGATTTGGAAAATTTTTGGATGTTTTTCCATTCTCCATTATAGTCTATGAGAATCATTAGAGTGAATGGGCCTATAGGGTTAGGGTTAGGGTTAGAGTTCAGGACACACTTATGTTCAAGTTAAAATTGGGGTTTGGTTTAGGGTTGGATAAGATGAAATTCTCATATCACACTGAAGGGTATACTCTTGATTTGGAAAAATTTTGGATGTTTTTCCATTCTCCATTATAGTCTATGAGAATCATTAGAGTGAATGGGCCCATAGGGTTAGGGTTAGGGTTAGGGTTAGAGTTCAGGACACACTTACGTTCAAGTTAAAATTGGGGTTTGGTTTAGGGTTGGATAAGATGAAATTTTCATATCACACTAAAGGGTATACTCTTGATTTGGAAAATTTTTGGATGTTTTTCCATTCTCCATTATAGTCTATGAGAATCATTAGAGTGAATGGGTCCATAGGGTTAGGGTTAGGGTTAGGGTTAGAGTTCAGGACACACTTACGTTCAAGTTAAAATTGGGGTTTGGTTTAGGGTTGGATAAGATAAAATTTTCATATCACACTAAAGGGTATACTCTTGATTTGGAAAAATTTTGGATGTTTTTCCATTCTCCATTATAGTCTATGAGAATCATTAGAGTGAATGGGCCCATAGGGTTAGGGTTAGGGTTAGAGTTCAGGACACACTTATGTTCAAGTTAAAATTGGGGTTTGGTATAGGGTTGGATAAGATTAAATTCTCATATCACACTGAAGGTTATACTCTTGATTTGGAAAAATTTTGGATGTTTTTCCATTCTCCATTATAGTCTATGAGAATCATTAGAGTGAATGGGCCCATAGGGTTAGGGTTAGGGTTAGAGTTCAGGACACACTTACGTTCAAGTTAAAATTGGGGTTTGGTTTAGGGTTGGATAAGATGAAATTCTCATATTACACTGAAGGGTATACTCTTGATTTGGAAAAATTTTGGATGTTTTTCCATTCTCCATTATAGTCTATGAGAATCATTAGAGTGAATGGGCCCATAGGGTTAGGGTTAGGGTTAGAGTTCAGGACACACTTATGTTCAAGTTAAAATTGGGGTTTGGTTTAGGGTTGGATAAGATGAAATTTTCATATCACATTGAAAGGTATACTCTTGATTTGGAAAAATTTTGGATGTTTTTCCATTCTCCATTATAGTCTATGAGAATCATTAGAGTGAATGGGCCCATAGGGTTAGGGTTAGGGTTAGGGTTAGAGTTCAGGACACACTTACGTTCAAGTTAAAACTGGGGTTTGGTTTAGGGTTGGATAAGATGAAATTTTCATATCACACTAAAGGGTATACTCTTGATTTGGAAAATTTTTGGATGTTTTTCCATTCTCCATTATAGTCTATGAGAATCATTAGAGTGAATGGGCCCATAGGGTTAGGGTTAGGGTTAGAGTTCAGGACACACTTACGTTCAAGTTAAAATTGGGGTTTGGTTTAGGGTTGGATAAGATGAAATTCTCATATCACACTGAAGGGTATACTCTTGATTTGGAAAAATTTTGGATGTTTTTCCATTCTCCATTATAGTCTATGAGAATCATTAGAGTGAATGGGCCCATAGGGTTAGGGTTAGGGTTAGGGTTAGAGTTCAGGACACACTTACGTTCAAGTTAAAATTGGGGTTTGGTTTAGGGTTGGATAAGATGAAATTCTCATATCACACTGAAGGGTATACTCTTGATTTGGAAAAATTTTGGATGTTTTTCCATTCTCCATTATAGTCTATGAGAATCATTAGAGTGAATGGGCCCATAGGGTTAGGGTTAGGGTTAGAGTTCAGGACACACTTATGTTCAAGTTAAAATTGGGGTTTGGTTTAGGGTTGGATAAGATGAAATTTTCATATCACATTGAAAGGTATACTCTTGATTTGGAAAAATTTTGGATGTTTTTCCATTCTCCATTATAGTCTATGAGAATCATTAGAGTGAATGGGCCCATAGGGTTAGGGTTAGGGTTAGGGTTAGAGTTCAGGACACACTTATGTTCAAGTTAAAATTGGGGTTTGGTTTAGGGTTGGATAAGATGAAATTCTCATATCACATTGAAAGGTATACTCTTGATTTGGAAAAATTTTGGATGTTTTTCCATTCTCCATTATAGTCTATGAGAATCATTAGAGTGAATGGGCCCATAGGGTTAGGGTTAGGGTTAGGGTTAGAGTTCAGGACACACTTATGTTCAAGTTAAAATTGGGGTTTGGTTTAGGGTTGGATAAGATGAAATTCTCATATCACATTAAAGAGTATACTCTTGATTTGGAAAATTTTTGGATGTTTTCCCATTCTCCATTATAGTCTATGAGAATCATTAGAGTGAATGGGCCTATAGGGTTAGGGTTAGGGTTAGGGTTAGAGTTCAGGACACACTTATGTTCAAGTTAAAATTGGGGTTTGGTTTAGGGTTGGATAAGATGAAATTCTCATATCACACTGAAGGGTATACTCTTGATTTGGAAAAATTTTGGATGTTTTTCCATTCTCCATTATAGTCTATGAGAATCATTAGAGTGAATGGGCCCATAGGGTTAGGGTTAGGGTTAGGGTTAGAGTTCAGGACACACTTACGTTCAAGTTAAAATTGGGGTTTGGTTTAGGGTTGGATAAGATGAAATTTTCATATCACACTAAAGGGTATACTCTTGATTTGGAAAATTTTTGGATGTTTTTCCATTCTCCATTATAGTCTATGAGAATCATTAGAGTGAATGGGCCCATAGGGTTAGGGTTAGGGTTAGAGTTCAGGACACACTTACGTTCAAGTTAAAATTGGGGTTTGGTTTAGGGTTGGATAAGATGAAATTCTCATATCACATTGAAAGGTATACTCTTGATTTGGAAAAATTTTGGATGTTTTTCCATTCTCCATTATAGTCTATGAGAATCATTAGAGTGAATGGGCCCATAGGGTTAGGGTTAGGGTTAGGGTTAGAGTTCAGGACACACTTATGTTCAAGTTAAAATTGGGGTTTGGTTTAGGGTTGGATAAGATGAAATTCTCATATCACATTAAAGAGTATACTCTTGATTTGGAAAAATTTTGGATGTTTTTCCATTCTCCATTATAGTCTATGAGAATCATTAGAGTGAATGGGCCCATAGGGTTAGGGTTAGGGTTAGAGTTCAGGACACACTTATGTTCAAGTTAAAATTGGGGTTTGGTATAGGGTTGGATAAGATGAAATTCTCATATCACACTGAAGGTTATACTCTTGATTTGGAAAAATTTTGGATGTTTTTCCATTCTCCATTATAGCCTATGAGAATCATTAGAGTGAATGGGCCCATAGGGTTAGGGTTAGGGTTAGAGTTCAGGACACACTTACGTTCAAGTTAAAATTGGGGTTTGGTTTAGGGTTGGATAAGATGAAATTCTCATATTACACTGAAGGGTATACTCTTGATTTGGAAAAATTTTGGATGTTTTTCCATTCTCCATTATAGTCTATGAGAATCATTAGAGTGAATGGGCCCATAGGGTTAGGGTTAGGGTTAGGGTTAGAGTTCAGGACACACTTATGTTCAAGTTAAAATTGGGGTTTGGTTTAGGGTTGGATAAGATGAAATTCTCATATCACACTGAAGGGTATACTCTTGATTTGGAAAAATTTTGGATGTTTTTCCATTCTCCATTATAGTCTATGAGAATCATTAGAGTGAATGGGCCCATAGGGTTAGGGTTAGGGTTAGGGTTAGAGTTCAGGACACACTTACGTTCAAGTTAAAATTGGGGTTTGGTTTAGGGTTGGATAAGATGAAATTTTCATATCACACTAAAGGGTATACTCTTGATTTGGAAAATTTTTGGATGTTTTTCCATTCTCCATTATAGTCTATGAGAATCATTAGAGTGAATGGGCCCATAGGGTTAGGGTTAGGGTTAGGGTTAGAGTTCAGGACACACTTACGTTCAAGTTAAAATTGGGGTTTGGTTTAGTGTTGGATAAGATAAAATTTTCATATCACACTAAAGGGTATACTCTTGATTTGGAAAAATTTTGGATGTTTTTCCATTCTCCATTATAGTCTATGAGAATCATTAGAGTGAATGGGCCCATAGTGTTAGCGTTAGGGTTAGAGTTCAGGACACACTTATGTTCAAGTTAAAATTGGGGTTTGGTATAGGGTTGGATAAGATGAAATTCTCATATCACACTGAAGGTTATACTCTTGATTTGGAAAAATTTTGGATGTTTTTCCATTCTCCATTATAGTCTATGAGAATCATTAGAGTGAATGGGCCCATAGGGTTAGGGTTAGGGTTAGAGTTCAGGACACACTTACGTTCAAGTTAAAATTGGGGTTTGGTTTAGGGTTGGATAAGATGAAATTCTCATATTACACTGAAGGGTATACTCTTGATTTGGAAAAATTTTGGATGTTTTTCCATTCTCCATTATAGTCTATGAGAATCATTAGAGTGAATGGGCCCATAGGGTTAGGGTTAGGGTTAGGGTTAGAGTTCAGGACACACTTATGTTCAAGTTAAAATTGGGGTTTGGTTTAGGGTTGGATAAGATGAAATTCTCATATCACATTAAAGAGTATACTCTTGATTTGGAAAATTTTTGGATGTTTTTCCATTCTCCATTATAGTCTATGAGAATCATTAGAGTGAATGGGCCTATAGGGTTAGGGTTAGGGTTAGGGTTAGAGTTCAGGACACACTTATGTTCAAGTTAAAATTGGGGTTTGGTTTAGGGTTGGATAAGATGAAATTCTCATATCACACTGAAGGGTATACTCTTGATTTGGAAAAATTTTGGATGTTTTTCCATTCTCCATTATAGTCTATGAGAATCATTAGAGTGAATGGGCCCATAGGGTTAGGGTTAGGGTTAGGGTTAGAGTTCAGGACACACTTACGTTCAAGTTAAAATTGGGGTTTGGTTTAGGGTTGGATAAGATGAAATTTTCATATCACACTAAAGGGTATACTCTTGATTTGGAAAAATTTTGGATGTTTTTCCATTCTCCATTATAGTCTATGAGAATCATTAGAGTGAATGGGCCCATAGGGTTAGGGTTAGGGTTAGAGTTCAGGACACACTTACGTTCAAGTTAAAATTGGGGTTTGGTTTAGGGTTGGATAAGATGAAATTCTCATATCACATTGAAAGGTATACTCTTGATTTGGAAAAATTTTGGATGTTTTTCCATTCTCCATTATAGTCTATGAGAATCATTAGAGTGAATGGGCCCATAGGGTTAGGGTTAGGGTTAGAGTTCAGGACACACTTATGTTCAAGTTAAAATTGGGGTTTGGTTTAGGGTTGGATAAGATGAAATTCTCATATCACATTAAAGAGTATACTCTTGATTTGGAAAATTTTTGAATGTTTTTCCATTCTCCATTATAGTCTATGAGAATCATTAGAGTGAATGGGCCTATAGGGTTAGGGTTAGGGTTAGAGTTCAGGACACACTTACGTTCAAGTTAAAATTGGGGTTTGGTTTAGGGTTGGATAAGATGAAATTCTCATATCACACTGAAGGGTATACTCTTGATTTGGAAAAATTTTGGATGTTTTTCCATTCTCCATTATAGTCTATGAGAATCATTAGAGTGAATGGGCCCATAGGGTTAGGGTTAGGGTTAGAGTTCAGGACACACTTATGTTCAAGTTAAAATTGGGGTTTGGTTTAGGGTTGGATAAGATGAAATTCTCATATCACATTAAAGAGTATACTCTTGATTTGGAAAATTTTTGGATGTTTTTCCATTCTCCATTATAGTCTATGAGAATCATTAGAGTGAATGGGCCTATAGGGTTAGGGTTAGGGTTAGGGTTAGAGTTCAGGACACACTTATGTTCAAGTTAAAATTGGGGTTTGGTTTAGGGTTGGATAAGATGAAATTCTCATATTACACTGAAGGGTATACTCTTGATTTGGAAAAATTTTGGATGTTTTTCCATTCTCCATTATAGTCTATGAGAATCATTAGAGTGAATGGGCCCATAGGGTTAGGGTTAGGGTTAGGGTTAGAGTTCAGGACACACTTACGTTCAAGTTAAAATTGGGGTTTGGTTTAGGGTTGGATAAGATGAAATTTTCATATCACACTAAAGGGTATACTCTTGATTTGGAAAATTTTTGGATGTTTTTCCATTCTCCATTATAGTCTATGAGAATCATTAGAGTGAATGGGCCCATAGGGTTAGGATTAGGGTTAGGGTTAGAGTTCAGGAAACACTTACGTTCAAGTTAAAATTGGGGTTTGGTTTAGGGTTGGATAAGATGAAATTCTCATATCACACTGAAGGGTATACTCTTGATTTGGAAAAATTTTGGATGTTTTTCCATTCTCCATTATAGTCTATGAGAATCATTAGAGTGAATGGGCCCATAGGGTTAGGGTTAGGGTTAGAGTTCAGGACACACTTATGTTCAAGTTAAAATTGGAGTTTGGTTTAGGGTTGGATAAGATGAAATTTTCATATCACATTGAAAGGTATACTCTTGATTTGGAAAAATTTTGGATGTTTTTCCATTCTCCATTATAGTCTATGAGAATCATTAGAGTGAATGGGCCCATAGGGTTAGGGTTAGGGTTAGAGTTCAGGACACACTTATGTTCAAGTTAAAATTGGGGTTTGGTTTAGGGTTGGATAAGATGAAATTCTCATATCACATTAAAGAGTATACTCTTGATTTGGAAAATTTTTGGATGTTTTTCCATTCTCCATTATATTCTATGAGAATCATTAGAGTGAATGGGCCTATAGGGTTAGGGTTAGGGTTAGGGTTAGAGTTCAGGACACACTTATGTTCAAGTTAAAATTGGGGTTTGGTTTAGGGTTGGATAAGATGAAATTCTCATATTACACTGAAGGGTATACTCTTGATTTGGAAAAATTTTGGATGTTTTTCCATTCTCCATTATAGTCTATGAGAATCATTAGAGTGAATGGGCCCATAGGGTTAGGGTTAGGGTTAGGGTTAGAGTTCAGGACACACTTACGTTCAAGTTAAAATTGGGGTTTGGTTTAGGGTTGGATAAGATGAAATTTTCATATCACACTAAAGGGTATACTCTTGATTTGGAAAATTTTTGGATGTTTTTCCATTCTCCATTATAGTCTATGAGAATCATTAGAGTGAATGGGCCCATAGGGTTAGGATTAGGGTTAGGGTTAGAGTTCAGGAAACACTTACGTTCAAGTTAAAATTGGGGTTTGGTTTAGGGTTGGATAAGATGAAATTCTCATATCACACTGAAGGGTATACTCTTGATTTGGAAAAATTTTGGATGTTTTTCCATTCTCCATTATAGTCTATGAGAATCATTAGAGTGAATGGGCCCATAGGGTTAGGGTTAGGGTTAGAGTTCAGGACACACTTATGTTCAAGTTAAAATTGGAGTTTGGTTTAGGGTTGGATAAGATGAAATTTTCATATCACATTGAAAGGTATACTCTTGATTTGGAAAAATTTTGGATGTTTTTCCATTCTCCATTATAGTCTATGAGAATCATTAGAGTGAATGGGCCCATAGGGTTAGCGTTAGGGTTAGGGTTAGAGTTCAGGACACACTTATGTTCAAGTTAAAATTGGGGTTTGGTTTAGGGTTGGATAAGATGAAATTCTCATATCACATTGAAAGGTATACTCTTGATTTGGAAAAATTTTGGATGTTTTTCCATTCTCCACTATAGTCTATGAGAATCATTAGAGTGAATGGGCCCATAGGGTTAGGGTTAGGGTTAGGGTTAGAGTTCAGGACACACTTATGTTCAAGTTAAAATTGGGGTTTGGTTTAGGGCTGGATAAGATGAAATTCTCATATCACACTAAAGGGTATACTCTTGATTTGGAAAAATTTTGGATGTTTTTCCATTCTCCATTATAGTCTATGAGAATAATTAGAGTGAATGGGCCTATAGGGTTAGGGTTAGGGTTAGAGTTCAGGACACACTTATGTTCAAGTTAAAATTGGGGTTTGGTTTAGGGTTGGATAAGATGAAATTCTCATATCACACTGAAGGGTATACTCTTGATTTGGAAAAATTTTGGATGTTTTTCCATTCTCCATTATAGTCTATGAGAATCATTAGAGTGAATGGGCCCATAGGGTTAGGTTTAGGGTTAGGGTTAGAGTTCAGGACACACTTACGTTCAAGTTAAAATTGGGGTTTGGTTTAGGGTTGGATAAGATGAAATTTTCATATCACACTAAAGGGTATACTCTTGATTTGGAAAATTTTTGGATGTTTTTCCATTCTCCATTATAGTCTATGAGAATCATTAGAGTGAATGGGCCCATAGGGTTAGGGTTAGGGTTAGGGTTCAGGACACACTTATGTTCAAGTTAAAATTGGGGTTTGGTATAGGGTTGGATAAGATGAAATTCTCATATCACACTGAAGGTTATACTCTTGATTTGGAAAAATTTTGGATGTTTTTCCATTCTCCATTATAGTCTATGAGAATCATTAGAGTGAATGGGCCCATAGGGTTAGGGTTAGGGTTAGAGTTCAGGACACACTTACGTTCAAGTTAAAATTGGGGTTTGGTTTAGGGTTGGATAAGATGAAATTCTCATATTACACTGAAGGGTATACTCTTGATTTGGAAAAATTTTGGATGTTTTTCCATTCTCCATTATAGTCTATGAGAATCATTAGAGTGAATGGGCCCATAGGGTTAGGGTTAGGGTTAGAGTTCAGGACACACTTATGTTCAAGTTAAAATTGGGGTTTGGTTTAGGGTTGGATAAGATGAAATTTTCATATCACATTGAAAGGTATACTCTTGATTTGGAAAAATTTTGGATGTTTTTCCATTCTCCATTATAGTCTATGAGAATCATTAGAGTGAATGGGCCCATAGGGTTAGGGTTAGGGTTAGGGTTAGAGTTCAGGACACACTTACGTTCAAGTTAAAATTGGGGTTTGGTTTAGGGTTGGATAAGATGAAATTTTCATATCACACTAAAGGGTATACTCTTGATTTGGAAAATTTTTGGATGTTTTTCCATTCTCCATTATAGTCTATGAGAATCATTAGAGTGAATGGGCCCATAGGGTTAGGGTTAGGGTTAGGGTTAGAGTTCAGGACACACTTACGTTCAAGTTAAAATTGGGGTTGGTTTAGGGTTGGATAAGATGAAATTCTCATATCACACTGAAGGGTATACTCTTGATTTGGAAAAATTTTGGATGTTTTTCCATTCTCCATTATAGTCTATGAGAATCATTAGAGTGAATGGGCCCATAGGGTTAGGGTTAGGGTTAGAGTTCAGGACACACTTATGTTCAAGTTAAAATTGGGGTTTGGTTTAGGGTTGGATAAGATGAAATTCTCATATCACATTGAAAGGTATACTCTTGATTTGGAAAAAATTTGGATGTTTTTCCATTCTCCATTATAGTCTATGAGAATCATTAGAGTGAATGGGCCCATAGGGTTAGGGTTAGGGTTAGAGTTCAGGACACACTTATGTTCAAGTTAAAATTGGGGTTTGGTTTAGGGTTGGATAAGATGAAATTCTCATATCACATTAAAGAGTATACTCTTGATTTGGAAAATTTTTGGATGTTTTTCCATTCTCCATTATAGTCTATGAGAATCATTAGAGTGAATGGGCCTATAGGGTTAGGGTTAGGGTTAGGGTTAGAGTTCAGGACACACTTATGTTCAAGTTAAAATTGGGGTTTGGTTTAGGGTTGGATAAGATGAAATTCTCATATCACACTGAAGGGTATACTCTTGATTTGGAAAAATTTTGGATGTTTTTCCATTCTCCATTATAGTCTATGAGAATCATTAGAGTGAATGGGCCCATAGGGTTAGGGTTAGGGTTAGGGTTAGGGTTAGAGTTCAGGACACACTTACGTTCAAGTTAAAATTGGGGTTTGGTTTAGGGTTGGATAAGATGAAATTTTCATATCACACTAAAGGGTATACTCTTGATTTGGAAAATTTTTGGATGTTTTTCCATTCTCCATTATAGTCTATGAGAATCATTAGAGTGAATGGGCCCATAGGGTTAGGGTTAGGGTTAGAGTTCAGGACACACTTACGTTCAAGTTAAAATTGGGGTTTGGTTTAGGGTTGGATAAGATGAAATTCTCATATCACACTGAAGGGTATACTCTTGATTTGGAAAAATTTTGGATGTTTTTCCATTCTCCATTATAGTCTATGAGAATCATTAGAGTGAATGGGCCCATAGGGTTAGGGTTAGGGTTAGAGTTCAGGACACACTTACGTTCAAGTTAAAATTGGGGTTTGGTTTAGGGTTGGATAAGATGAAATTCTCATATCACACTGAAGGGTATACTCTTGATTTGGAAAAATTTTGGATGTTTTTCCATTCTCCATTATAGTCTATGAGAATCATTAGAGTGAATGGGCCCATAGGGTTAGGGTTAGGGTTAGGGTTAGAGTTCAGGACACACTTATGTTCAAGTTAAAATTGGGGTTTGGTTTAGGGTTGCATAAGATGAAATTCTCATATCACATTGAAAGGTATACTCTTGATTTGGAAAAATTTTGGATGTTTTTCCATTCTCCATTATAGTCTATGAGAATCATTAGAGTGAATGGGCCCATAGGGTTAGGGTTAGGGTTAGGGTTAGAGTTCAGGACACACTTATGTTCAAGTTAAAATTGGGGTTTGGTTTAGGGTTGGATAAGATGAAATTCTCATATCACATTAAAGAGTATACTCTTGATTTGGAAAATTTTTGGATGTTTTTCCATTCTCCATTATAGTCTATGAGAATCATTAGAGTGAATGGGCCTATAGGGTTAGGGTTAGGGTTAGGGTTAGAGTTCAGGACATACTTATGTTCAAGTTAAAATTGGGGTTTGGTTTAGGGTTGGATAAGATGAAATTCTCATATCACACTGAAGGGTATACTCTTGATTTGGAAAAATTTTGGATGTTTTTCCATTCTCCATTATAGTCTATGAGAATCATTAGAGTGAATGGGCCCATAGGGTTAGGGTTAGGGTTAGGGTTAGAGTTCAGGACACACTTACGTTCAAGTTAAAATTGGGGTTTGGTTTAGGGTTGGATAAGATGAAATTTTCATATCACACTAAAGGGTATACTCTTGATTTGGAAAATTTTTGGATGTTTTTCCATTCTCCATTATAGTCTATGAGAATCATTAGAGTGAATGGGCCCATAGGGTTAGGGTTAGGGTTAGGGTTAGAGTTCAGGAAACACTTACGTTCAAGTTAAAATTGGGGTTTGGTTTAGGGTTGGATAAGATGAAATTCTCATATCACACTGAAGGGTATACTCTTGATTTGGAAAAATTTTGGATGTTTTTCCATTCTCCATTATAGTCTATGAGAATCATTAGAGTGAATGGGCCCATAGGGTTAGGGTTAGGGTTAGGGTTAGAGTTCAGGACACACTTATGTTCAAGTTAAAATTGGGGTTTGGTTTAGGGTTGGATAAGATGAAATTCTCATATCACATTAAAGAGTATACTCTTGATTTGGAAAATTTTTGGATGTTTTTCCATTCTCCATTATAGTCTATGAGAATCATTAGAGTGAATGGGCCTATAGGGTTAGGGTTAGGGTTAGGGTTAGAGTTCAGGACATACTTATGTTCAAGTTAAAATTGGGGATTGGTTTAGGGTTGGATAAGATGAAATTCTCATATCACACTGAAGGGTATACTCTTGATTTGGAAAAATTTTGGATGTTTTTCCATTCTCCATTATAGTCTATGAGAATCATTAGAGTGAATGGGCCCATAGGGTTAGGGTTAGGGTTAGAGTTCAGGACACACTTACGTTCAAGTTAAAATTGGGGTTTGGTTTAGGGTTGGATAAGATGAAATTCTCATATCACACTGAAGGGTATACTCTTGATTTGGAAAAATTTTGGATGTTTTTCCATTCTCCATTATAGTCTATGAGAATCATTAGAGTGAATGGGCCCATAGGGTTAGGGTTAGGGTTAGGGTTAGAGTTCAGGACACACTTACGTTCAAGTTAAAATTGGGGTTTGGTTTAGGGTTGCATAAGATGAAATTCTCATATCACATTGAAAGGTATACTCTTGATTTGGAAAAATTTTGGATGTTTTTCCATTCTCCATTATAGTCTATGAGAATCATTAGAGTGAATGGGCCCATAGGGTTAGGGTTAGGGTTAGGGTTAGAGTTCAGGACACACTTATGTTCAAGTTAAAATTGGGGTTTGGTTTAGGGTTGGATAAGATGAAATTCTCATATCACATTAAAGAGTATACTCTTGATTTGGAAAATTTTTGGATGTTTTTCCATTCTCCATTATAGTCTATGAGAATCATTAGAGTGAATGGGCCTATAGGGTTAGGGTTAGGGTTAGGGTTAGAGTTCAGGACATACTTATGTTCAAGTTAAAATTGGGGTTTGGTTTAGGGTTGGATAAGATGAAATTCTCATATCACACTGAAGGGTATACTCTTGATTTGGAAAAATTTTGGATGTTTTTCCATTCTCCATTATAGTCTATGAGAATCATTAGAGTGAATGGGCCCATAGGGTTAGGGTTAGGGTTAGAGTTCAGGACACACTTACGTTCAAGTTAAAATTGGGGTTTGGTTTAGGGTTGGATAAGATGAAATTCTCATATCACACTGAAGGGTATACTCTTGATTTGGAAAAATTTTGGATGTTTTTCCATTCTCCATTATAGTCTATGAGAATCATAAAATGAATGGGCCCATAGGGTTAGGGTTAGGGTTAGGGTTAGAGTTCAGGACACACTTATGTTCAAGTTAAAATTGGGGTTTGGTTTAGGGTTGCATAAGATGAAATTCTCATATCACATTGAAAGGTATACTCTTGATTTGGAAAAATTTTGGATGTTTTTCCATTCTCCATTATAGTCTATGAGAATCATTAGAGTGAATGGGCCCATAGGGTTAGGGTTAGGGTTAGGGTTAGAGTTCAGGACACACTTATGTTCAAGTTAAAATTGGGGTTTGGTTTAGGGTTGGATAAGATGAAATTCTCATATCACATTAAAGAGTATACTCTTGATTTGGAAAATTTTTGGATGTTTTTCCATTCTCCATTATAGTCTATGAGAATCATTAGAGTGAATGGGCCTATAGGGTTAGGGTTAGGGTTAGGGTTAGAGTTCAGGACATACTTATGTTCAAGTTAAAATTGGGGTTTGGTTTAGGGTTGGATAAGATGAAATTCTCATATCACACTGAAGGGTATACTCTTGATTTGGAAAAATTTTGGATGTTTTTCCATTCTCCATTATAGTCTATGAGAATCATTAGAGTGAATGGGCCCATAGGGTTAGGGTTAGGGTTAGGGTTAGAGTTCAGGACACACTTACGTTCAAGTTAAAATTGGGGTTTGGTTTAGGGTTGGATAAGATGAAATTTTCATATCACACTAAAGGGTATACTCTTGATTTGGAAAATTTTTGGATGTTTTTCCATTCTCCATTACAGTCTATGAGAATCATTAGAGTGAATGGGCCCATAGGGTTAGGGTTAGGGTTAGGGTTAGAGTTCAGGAAACACTTACGTTCAAGTTAAAATTGGGGTTTGGTTTAGGGTTGGATAAGATGAAATTCTCATATCACACTGAAGGGTATACTCTTGATTTGGAAAAATTTTGGATGTTTTTCCATTCTCCATTATAGTCTATGAGAATCATTAGAGTGAATGGGCCCATTGGGTTAGGGTTAGGGTTAGGGTTAGAGTTCAGGACACACTTATGTTCAAGTTAAAATTGGGGTTTGGTTTAGGGTTGCATAAGATGAAATTCTCATATCACATTGAAAGGTATACTCTTGATTTGGAAAAATTTTGGATGTTTTTCCATTCTCCATTATAGTCTATGAGAATCATTAGAGTGAATGGGCCCATAGGGTTAGGGTTAGGGTTAGGGTTAGAGTTCAGGACACACTTATGTTCAAGTTAAAATTGGGGTTTGGTTTAGGGTTGGATAAGATGAAATTCTCATATCACATTAAAGAGTATACTCTTGATTTGGAAAATTTTTGGATGTTTTTCCATTCTCCATTATAGTCTATGAGAATCATTAGAGTGAATGGGCCTATAGGGTTAGGGTTAGGGTTAGGGTTAGAGTTCAGGACACACTTACGTTCAAGTTAAAATTGGGGTTTGGTTTAGGGTTGGATAAGATGAAATTCTCATATCACACTGAAGGGTATACTCTTGATTTGGAAAAATTTTGGATGTTTTTCCATTCTCCATTATAGTCTATGAGAATCATTAGAGTGAATGGGCCCATAGGGTTAGGGTTAGGGTTAGGGTTAGAGTTCAGGACACACTTACGTTCAAGTTAAAATTGGGGTTTGGTTTAGGGTTGGATAAGATGAAATTTTCATATCACACTAAAGGGTATACTCTTGATTTGGAAAATTTTTGGATGTTTTTCCATTCTCCATTACAGTCTATGAGAATCATTAGAGTGAATGGGCCCATAGGGTTAGGGTTAGGGTTAGGGTTAGAGTTCAGGAAACACTTACGTTCAAGTTAAAATTGGGGTTTGGTTTAGGGTTGGATAAGATGAAATTCTCATATCACACTGAAGGGTATACTCTTGATTTGGAAAAATTTTGGATGTTTTTCCATTCTCCATTATAGTCTATGAGAATCATTAGAGTGAATGGGCCCATTGGGTTAGGGTTAGGGTTAGGGTTAGAGTTCAGGACACACTTATGTTCAAGTTAAAATTGGGGTTTGGTTTAGGGTTGCATAAGATGAAATTCTCATATCACATTGAAAGGTATACTCTTGATTTGGAAAAATTTTGGATGTTTTTCCATTCTCCATTATAGTCTATGAGAATCATTAGAGTGAATGGGCCCATAGGGTTAGGGTTAGGGTTAGGGTTAGAGTTCAGGACACACTTATGTTCAAGTTAAAATTGGGGTTTGGTTTAGGGTTGGATAAGATGAAATTCTCATATCACATTAAAGAGTATACTCTTGATTTGGAAAATTTTTGGATGTTTTTCCATTCTCCATTATAGTCTATGAGAATCATTAGAGTGAATGGGCCTATAGGGTTAGGGTTAGGGTTAGGGTTAGAGTTCAGGACACACTTACGTTCAAGTTAAAATTGGGGTTTGGTTTAGGGTTGGATAAGATGAAATTCTCATATCACACTGAAGGGTATACTCTTGATTTGGAAAAATTTTGGATGTTTTTCCATTCTCCATTATAGTCTATGAGAATCATTAGAGTGAATGGGCCCATAGGGTTAGGGTTAGGGTTAGGGTTAGAGTTCAGGACACACTTACGTTCAAGTTAAAATTGGGGTTGGTTTAGGGTTGGATAAGATGAAATTCTCATATCACACTGAAGGGTATACTCTTGATTTGGAAAAATTTTGGATGTTTTTCTATTCTCCATTATAGTCTATGAGAATCATTAGAGTGAATGGGCCCATAGGGTTAGGGTTAGGGTTAGAGTTCAGGACACACTTATGTTCAAGTTAAAATTGGGGTTTGGTTTAGGGTTGGATAAGATGAAATTTTCATATCACATTGAAAGGTATACTCTTGATTTGGAAAAATTTTGGATGTTTTTCCATTCTCCATTATAGTCTATGAGAATCATTAGAGTGAATGGGCCCATAGGGTTAGGGTTAGGGTTAGGTTTAGAGTTCAGGACACACTTATGTTCAAGTTAAAATTGGGGTTTGGTTTAGGGTTGGATAAGATGAAATTCTCATATCACATTGAAAGGTATACTCTTGATTTGGAAAAATTTTGGATGTTTTTCCATTCTCCATTATAGTCTATGAGAATCATTAGAGTGAATGGGCCCATAGGGTTAGGGTTAGGGTTAGGGTTAGAGTTCAGGACACACTTATGTTCAAGTTAAAATTGGGGTTTGGTTTAGGGTTGGATAAGATGAAATTCTCATATCACATTAAAGAGTATACTCTTGATTTGGAAAATTTTTGGATGTTTTTCCATTCTCCATTATAGTCTATGAGAATCATTAGAGTGAATGGGCCTATAGGGTTAGGGTTAGGGTTAGGGTTAGAGTTCAGGACACACTTATGTTCAAGTTAAAATTGGGGTTTGGTTTAGGGTTGGATAAGATGAAATTCTCATATCACACTGAAGGGTATACTCTTGATTTGGAAAAATTTTGGATGTTTTTCCATTCTCCATTATAGTCTATGAGAATCATTAGAGTGAATGGGCCCATAGGGTTAGGGTTAGGGTTAGGGTTAGAGTTCAGGACACACTTACGTTCAAGTTAAAATTGGGGTTTGGTTTAGGGTTGGATAAGATGAAATTCTCATATCACACTGAAGGGTATACTCTTGATTTGGAAAAATTTTGGATGTTTTTCCATTCTCCATTATAGTCTATGAGAATCATTAGAGTGAATGGGCCCATAGGGTTAGGGTTAGGGTTAGGGT
This sequence comes from Heteronotia binoei, assembly GCF_032191835.1. Lineage (NCBI taxonomy): Eukaryota > Metazoa > Chordata > Lepidosauria > Squamata > Gekkonidae > Heteronotia > Heteronotia binoei. The sequence goes on from NW_026800184.1 coordinate 58,419, forward strand.
TAGAGTTCAGGACACACTTATGTTCAAGTTAAAATTGGGGTTTGGTTTAGGGTTGCATAAGATGAAATTCTCATATCACATTGAAAGGTATACTCTTGATTTGGAAAAATTTTGGATGTTTTTCCATTCTCCATTATAGTCTATGAGAATCATTAGAGTGAATGGGCCCATAGGGTTAGGGTTAGGGTTAGAGTTCAGGACACACTTATGTTCAAGTTAAAATTGGGGTTTGGTTTAGGGTTGGATAAGATGAAATTCTCATATCACATTAAAGAGTATACTCTTGATTTGGAAAATTTTTGGATGTTTTTCCATTCTCCATTATAGTCTATGAGAATCATTAGAGTGAATGGGCCTATAGGGTTAGGGTTAGGGTTAGGGTTAGAGTTCAGGACACACTTATGTTCAAGTTAAAATTGGGGTTTGGTTTAGGGTTGGATAAGATGAAATTCTCATATCACACTGAAGGGTATACTCTTGATTTGGAAAAATTTTGGATGTTTTTCCATTCTCCATTATAGTCTATGAGAATCATTAGAGTGAATGGGCCCATAGGGTTAGGGTTAGGGTTAGGGTTAGAGTTCAGGACACACTTACGTTCAAGTTAAAATTGGGGTTTGGTTTAGGGTTGGATAAGATGAAATTTTCATATCACACTAAAGGGTATACTCTTGATTTGGAAAATTTTTGGATGTTTTTCCATTCTCCATTATAGTCTATGAGAATCATTAGAGTGAATGGGCCCATAGGGTTAGGGTTAGGGTTAGAGTTCAGGACACACTTACGTTCAAGTTAAAATTGGGGTTTGGTTTAGGGTTGGATAAGATGAAATTCTCATATCACACTGAAGGGTATACTCTTGATTTGGAAAAATTTTGGATGTTTTTCCATTCTCCATTATAGTCTATGAGAATCATTAGAGTGAATGGGCCCATAGGGTTAGGGTTAGGGTTAGAGTTCAGGACACACTTACGTTCAAGTTAAAATTGGGGTTTGGTTTAGGGTTGGATAAGATGAAATTCTCATATCACACTGAAGGGTATACTCTTGATTTGGAAAAATTTTGGATGTTTTTCCATTCTCCATTATAGTCTATGAGAATCATTAGAGTGAATGGGCCCATAGGGTTAGGGTTAGGGTTAGGGTTAGAGTTCAGGACACACTTACGTTCAAGTTAAAATTGGGGTTGGTTTAGGGTTGGATAAGATGAAATTCTCATATCACACTGAAGGGTATACTCTTGATTTGGAAAAATTTTGGATGTTTTTCCATTCTCCATTATAGTCTATGAGAATCATTAGAGTGAATGGGCCCATAGGGTTAGGGTTAGGGTTAGAGTTCAGGACACACTTATGTTCAAGTTAAAATTGGGGTTTGGTTTAGGGTTGGATAAGATGAAATTTTCATATCACATTGAAAGGTATACTCTTGATTTGGAAAAATTTTGGATGTTTTTCCATTCTCCATTATAGTCTATGAGAATCATTAGAGTGAATGGGCCCATAGGGTTAGGGTTAGGGTTAGGTTTAGAGTTCAGGACACACTTATGTTCAAGTTAAAATTGGGGTTTGGTTTAGGGTTGGATAAGATGAAATTCTCATATCACATTGAAAGGTATACTCTTGATTTGGAAAAATTTTGGATGTTTTTCCATTCTCCATTATAGTCTATGAGAATCATTAGAGTGAATGGGCCCATAGGGTTAGGGTTAGGGTTAGGGTTAGAGTTCAGGACACACTTATGTTCAAGTTAAAATTGGGGTTTGGTTTAGGGTTGGATAAGATGAAATTCTCATATCACATTAAAGAGTATACTCTTGATTTGGAAAATTTTTGGATGTTTTTCCATTCTCCATTATAGTCTATGAGAATCATTAGAGTGAATGGGCCTATAGGGTTAGGGTTAGGGTTAGGGTTAGAGTTCAGGACACACTTATGTTCAAGTTAAAATTGGGGTTTGGTTTAGGGTTGGATAAGATGAAATTCTCATATCACACTGAAGGGTATACTCTTGATTTGGAAAAATTTTGGATGTTTTTCCATTCTCCATTATAGTCTATGAGAATCATTAGAGTGAATGGGCCCATAGGGTTAGGGTTAGGGTTAGGGTTAGAGTTCAGGACACACTTACGTTCAAGTTAAAATTGGGGTTTGGTTTAGGGTTGGATAAGATGAAATTCTCATATCACACTGAAGGGTATACTCTTGATTTGGAAAAATTTTGGATGTTTTTCCATTCTCCATTATAGTCTATGAGAATCATTAGAGTGAATGGGCCCATAGGGTTAGGGTTAGGGTTAGGGTTAGAGTTCAGGACACACTTATGTTCAAGTTAAAATTGGGGTTTGGTTTAGGGTTGCATAAGATGAAATTCTCATATCACATTGAAAGGTATACTCTTGATTTGGAAAAATTTTGGATGTTTTTCCATTCTCCATTATAGTCTATGAGAATCATTAGAGTGAATGGGCCCATAGGGTTAGGGTTAGGGTTAGAGTTCAGGACACACTTATGTTCAAGTTAAAATTGGGGTTTGGTTTAGGGTTGGATAAGATGAAATTCTCATATCACATTAAAGAGTATACTCTTGATTTGGAAAATTTTTGGATGTTTTTCCATTCTCCATTATAGTCTATGAGAATCATTAGAGTGAATGGGCCTATAGGGTTAGGGTTAGGGTTAGGGTTAGAGTTCAGGACACACTTATGTTCAAGTTAAAATTGGGGTTTGGTTTAGGGTTGGATAAGATGAAATTCTCATATCACACTGAAGGGTATACTCTTGATTTGGAAAAATTTTGGATGTTTTTCCATTCTCCATTATAGTCTATGAGAATCATTAGAGTGAATGGGCCCATAGGGTTAGGGTTAGGGTTAGGGTTAGAGTTCAGGACACACTTACGTTCAAGTTAAAATTGGGGTTTGGTTTAGGGTTGGATAAGATGAAATTTTCATATCACACTAAAGGGTATACTCTTGATTTGGAAAATTTTTGGATGTTTTTCCATTCTCCATTATAGTCTATGAGAATCATTAGAGTGAATGGGCCCATAGGGTTAGGGTTAGGGTTAGAGTTCAGGACACACTTACGTTCAAGTTAAAATTGGGGTTTGGTTTAGGGTTGGATAAGATGAAATTCTCATATCACACTGAAGGGTATACTCTTGATTTGGAAAAATTTTGGATGTTTTTCCATTCTCCATTATAGTCTATGAGAATCATTAGAGTGAATGGGCCCATAGGGTTAGGGTTAGGGTTAGAGTTCAGGACACACTTACGTTCAAGTTAAAATTGGGGTTTGGTTTAGGGTTGGATAAGATGAAATTCTCATATCACACTGAAGGGTATACTCTTGATTTGGAAAAATTTTGGATGTTTTTCCATTCTCCATTATAGTCTATGAGAATCATTAGAGTGAATGGGCCCATAGGGTTAGGGTTAGGGTTAGAGTTCAGGACACACTTATGTTCAAGTTAAAATTGGGGTTTGGTTTAGGGTTGCATAAGATGAAATTCTCATATCACATTGAAAGGTATACTCTTGATTTGGAAAAATTTTGGATGTTTTTCCATTCTCCATTATAGTCTATGAGAATCATTAGAGTGAATGGGCCCATAGGGTTAGGGTTAGGGTTAGGGTTAGAGTTCAGGACACACTTATGTTCAAGTTAAAATTGGGGTTTGGTTTAGGGTTGGATAAGATGAAATTCTCATATCACATTAAAGAGTATACTCTTGATTTGGAAAATTTTTGGATGTTTTTCCATTCTCCATTATAGTCTATGAGAATCATTAGAGTGAATGGGCCTATAGGGTTAGGGTTAGGGTTAGGGTTAGAGTTCAGGACATACTTATGTTCAAGTTAAAATTGGGGTTTGGTTTAGGGTTGGATAAGATGAAATTCTCATATCACACTGAAGGGTATACTCTTGATTTGGAAAAATTTTGGATGTTTTTCCATTCTCCATTATAGTCTATGAGAATCATTAGAGTGAATGGGCCCATAGGGTTAGGGTTAGGGTTAGGGTTAGAGTTCAGGACACACTTACGTTCAAGTTAAAATTGGGGTTTGGTTTAGGGTTGGATAAGATGAAATTTTCATATCACACTAAAGGGTATACTCTTGATTTGGAAAATTTTTGGATGTTTTTCCATTCTCCATTATAGTCTATGAGAATCATTAGAGTGAATGGGCCCATAGGGTTAGGGTTAGGGTTAGGGTTAGAGTTCAGGAAACACTTACGTTCAAGTTAAAATTGGGGTTTGGTTTAGGGTTGGATAAGATGAAATTCTCATATCACACTGAAGGGTATACTCTTGATTTGGAAAAATTTTGGATGTTTTTCCATTCTCCATTATAGTCTATGAGAATCATTAGAGTGAATGGGCCCATAGGGTTAGGGTTAGGGTTAGAGTTCAGGACACACTTATGTTCAAGTTAAAATTGGGGTTTGGTTTAGGGTTGGATAAGATGAAATTTTCATATCACATTGAAAGGTATACTCTTGATTTGGAAAAATTTTGGATGTTTTTCCATTCTCCATTATAGTCTATGAGAATCATTAGAGTGAATGGGCCCATAGGGTTAGGGTTAGGGTTAGGGTTAGAGTTCAGGACACACTTATGTTCAAGTTAAAATTGGGGTTTGGTTTAGGGTTGGATAAGATGAAATTCTCATATCACACTGAAGGGTATACTCTTGATTTGGAAAAATTTTGGATGTTTTTCCATTCTCCATTATAGTCTATGAGAATCATTAGAGTGAATGGGCCCATAGGGTTAGGGTTAGGGTTAGGGTTAGAGTTCAGGACACACTTACGTTCAAGTTAAAATTGGGGTTTGGTTTAGGGTTGGATAAGATGAAATTTTCATATCACACTAAAGGGTATACTCTTGATTTGGAAAATTTTTGGATGTTTTTCCATTCTCCATTATAGTCTATGAGAATCATTAGAGTGAATGGGCCCATAGGGTTAGGGTTAGGGTTAGAGTTCAGGACACACTTACGTTCAAGTTAAAATTGGGGTTTGGTTTAGGGTTGGATAAGATGAAATTCTCATATCACACTGAAGGGTATACTCTTGATTTGGAAAAATTTTGGATGTTTTTCCATTCTCCATTATAGTCTATGAGAATCATTAGAGTGAATGGGCCCATAGGGTTAGGGTTAGGGTTAGAGTTCAGGACACACTTACGTTCAAGTTAAAATTGGGGTTTGGTTTAGGGTTGGATAAGATGAAATTCTCATATCACACTGAAGGGTATACTCTTGATTTGGAAAAATTTTGGATGTTTTTCCATTCTCCATTATAGTCTATGAGAATCATTAGAGTGAATGGGCCCATAGGGTTAGGGTTAGGGTTAGGGTTAGAGTTCAGGACACACTTATGTTCAAGTTAAAATTGGGGTTTGGTTTAGGGTTGGATAAGATGAAATTCTCATATCACACTGAAGGGTATACTCTTGATTTGGAAAAATTTTGGATGTTTTTCCATTCTCCATTATAGTCTATGAGAATCATTAGAGTGAATGGGCCCATAGGGTTAGGGTTAGGGTTAGAGTTCAGGACACACTTACGTTCAAGTTAAAATTGGGGTTTGGTTTAGGGTTGGATAAGATGAAATTCTCATATCACACTGAAGGGTATACTCTTGATTTGGAAAAATTTTGGATGTTTTTCCATTCTCCATTATAGTCTATGAGAATCATTAGAGTGAATGGGCCCATAGGGTTAGGGTTAGGGTTAGGGTTAGAGTTCAGGACACACTTATGTTCAAGTTAAAATTGGGGTTTGGTTTAGGGTTGCATAAGATGAAATTCTCATATCACATTGAAAGGTATACTCTTGATTTGGAAAAATTTTGGATGTTTTTCCATTCTCCATTATAGTCTATGAGAATCATTAGAGTGAATGGGCCCATAGGGTTAGGGTTAGGGTTAGAGTTCAGGACACACTTATGTTCAAGTTAAAATTGGGGTTTGGTTTAGGGTTGGATAAGATGAAATTCTCATATCACATTAAAGAGTATACTCTTGATTTGGAAAATTTTTGGATGTTTTTCCATTCTCCATTATAGTCTATGAGAATCATTAGAGTGAATGGGCCTATAGGGTTAGGGTTAGGGTTAGGGTTAGAGTTCAGGACACACTTATGTTCAAGTTAAAATTGGGGTTTGGTTTAGGGTTGGATAAGATGAAATTCTCATATCACACTGAAGGGTATACTCTTGATTTGGAAAAATTTTGGATGTTTTTCCATTCTCCATTATAGTCTATGAGAATCATTAGAGTGAATGGGCCCATAGGGTTAGGGTTAGGGTTAGGGTTAGAGTTCAGGACACACTTACGTTCAAGTTAAAATTGGGGTTTGGTTTAGGGTTGGATAAGATGAAATTTTCATATCACACTAAAGGGTATACTCTTGATTTGGAAAATTTTTGGATGTTTTTCCATTCTCCATTATAGTCTATGAGAATCATTAGAGTGAATGGGCCCATAGGGTTAGGGTTAGGGTTAGGGTTAGAGTTCAGGACACACTTACGTTCAAGTTAAAATTGGGGTTTGGTTTAGTGTTGGATAAGATAAAATTTTCATATCACACTAAAGGGTATACTCTTGATTTGGAAAAATTTTGGATGTTTTTCCATTCTCCATTATAGTCTATGAGAATCATTAGAGTGAATGGGCCCATAGTGTTAGCGTTAGGGTTAGAGTTCAGGACACACTTATGTTCAAGTTAAAATTGGGGTTTGGTATAGGGTTGGATAAGATGAAATTCTCATATCACACTGAAGGTTATACTCTTGATTTGGAAAAATTTTGGATGTTTTTCCATTCTCCATTATAGTCTATGAGAATCATTAGAGTGAATGGGCCCATAGGGTTAGGGTTAGGGTTAGAGTTCAGGACACACTTACGTTCAAGTTAAAATTGGGGTTTGGTTTAGGGTTGGATAAGATGAAATTCTCATATTACACTGAAGGGTATACTCTTGATTTGGAAAAATTTTGGATGTTTTTCCATTCTCCATTATAGTCTATGAGAATCATTAGAGTGAATGGGCCCATAGGGTTAGGGTTAGGGTTAGGGTTAGAGTTCAGGACACACTTATGTTCAAGTTAAAATTGGGGTTTGGTTTAGGGTTGGATAAGATGAAATTCTCATATCACATTAAAGAGTATACTCTTGATTTGGAAAATATTTGGATGTTTTTCCATTCTCCATTATAGTCTATGAGAATCATTAGAGTGAATGGGCCTATAGGGTTAGGGTTAGGGTTAGGGTTAGAGTTCAGGACACACTTATGTTCAAGTTAAAATTGGGGTTTGGTTTAGGGTTGGATAAGATGAAATTCTCATATCACACTGAAGGGTATACTCTTGATTTGGAAAAATTTTGGATGTTTTTCCATTCTCCATTATAGTCTATGAGAATCATTAGAGTGAATGGGCCCATAGGGTTAGGGTTAGGGTTAGGGTTAGAGTTCAGGACACACTTACGTTCAAGTTAAAATTGGGGTTTGGTTTAGGGTTGGATAAGATGAAATTTTCATATCACACTAAAGGGTATACTCTTGATTTGGAAAAATTTTGGATGTTTTTCCATTCTCCATTATAGTCTATGAGAATCATTAGAGTGAATGGGCCCATAGGGTTAGGGTTAGGGTTAGAGTTCAGGACACACTTACGTTCAAGTTAAAATTGGGGTTTGGTTTAGGGTTGGATAAGATGAAATTCTCATATCACATTGAAAGGTATACTCTTGATTTGGAAAAATTTTGGATGTTTTTCCATTCTCCATTATAGTCTATGAGAATCATTAGAGTGAATGGGCCCATAGGGTTAGGGTTAGGGTTAGAGTTCAGGACACACTTATGTTCAAGTTAAAATTGGGGTTTGGTTTAGGGTTGGATAAGATGAAATTCTCATATCACATTAAAGAGTATACTCTTGATTTGGAAAATTTTTGGATGTTTTTCCATTCTCCATTATAGTCTATGAGAATCATTAGAGTGAATGGGCCTATAGGGTTAGGGTTAGGGTTAGAGTTCAGGACACACTTACGTTCAAGTTAAAATTGGGGTTTGGTTTAGGGTTGGATAAGATGAAATTCTCATATCACACTGAAGGGTATACTCTTGATTTGGAAAAATTTTGGATGTTTTTCCATTCTCCATTATAGTCTATGAGAATCATTAGAGTGAATGGGCCCATAGGGTTAGGGTTAGGGTTAGGGTTAGAGTTCAGGACACACTTACGTTCAAGTTAAAATTGGGGTTTGGTTTAGGGTTGGATAAGATGAAATTTTCATATCACACTAAAGGGTATACTCTTGATTTGGAAAAATTTTGGATGTTTTTCCATTCTCCATTATAGTCTATGAGAATCATTAGAGTGAATGGGCCCATAGGGTTAGGGTTAGGGTTAGGGTTAGAGTTCAGGACACACTTATGTTCAAGTTAAAATTGGGGTTTGGTTTAGGGTTGGATAAGATGAAATTCTCATATCACATTGAAAGGTATACTCTTGATTTGGAAAAATTTTGGATGTTTTTCCATTCTCCATTATAGTCTATGAGAATCATTAGAGTGAATGGGCCCATAGGGTTAGGGTTAGGGTTAGAGTTCAGGACACACTTATGTTCAAGTTAAAATTGGGGTTTGGTTTAGGGTTGGATAAGATGAAATTTTCATATCACATTGAAAGGTATACTCTTGATTTGGAAAAAATTTGGATGTTTTTCCATTCTCCATTATAGTCTATGAGAATCATTAGAGTGAATGGGCCCATAGGGTTAGGGTTAGGGTTAGGGTTAGAGTTCAGGACACACTTACGTTCAAGTTAAAACTGGGGTTTGGTTTAGGGTTGGATAAGATGAAATTTTCATATCACACTAAAGGGTATACTCTTGATTTGGAAAATTTTTGGATGTTTTTCCATTCTCCATTATAGTCTATGAGAATCATTAGAGTGAATGGGCCCATAGGGTTAGGGTTAGGGTTAGAGTTCAGGACACACTTACGTTCAAGTTAAAATTGGGGTTTGGTTTAGGGTTGGATAAGATGAAATTCTCATATCACACTGAAGGGTATACTCTTGATTTGGAAAAATTTTGGATGTTTTTCCATTCTCCATTATAGTCTATGAGAATCATTAGAGTGAATGGGCCCATAGGGTTAGGGTTAGGGTTAGAGTTCAGGACACACTTATGTTCAAGTTAAAATTGGGGTTTGGTTTAGGGTTGGATAAGATGAAATTCTCATATCACATTAAAGAGTATACTCTTGATTTGGAAAATTTTTGGATGTTTTTCCATTCTCCATTATAGTCTATGAGAATCATTAGAGTGAATGGGCCTATAGGGTTAGGGTTAGGGTTAGAGTTCAGGACACACTTATGTTCAAGTTAAAATTGGGGTTTGGTTTAGGGTTGGATAAGATGAAATTCTCATATCACACTGAAGGGTATACTCTTGATTTGGAAAAATTTTGGATGTTTTTCCATTCTCCATTATAGTCTATGAGAATCATTAGAGTGAATGGGCCCATAGGGTTAGGGTTAGGGTTAGGGTTAGAGTTCAGGACACACTTACGTTCAAGTTAAAATTGGGGTTTGGTTTAGGGTTGGATAAGATGAAATTTTCATATCACACTAAAGGGTATACTCTTGATTTGGAAAAATTTTGGATGTTTTTCCATTCTCCATTATAGTCTATGAGAATCATTAGAGTGAATGGGCCCATAGGGTTAGGGTTAGGGTTAGGGTTAGAGTTCAGGACACACTTATGTTCAAGTTAAAATTGGGGTTTGGTTTAGGGTTGGATAAGATGAAATTCTCATATCACATTGAAAGGTATACTCTTGATTTGGAAAAATTTTGGATGTTTTTCCATTCTCCATTATAGTCTATGAGAATCATTAGAGTGAATGGGCCCATAGGGTTAGGGTTAGGGTTAGAGTTCAGGACACACTTATGTTCAAGTTAAAATTGGGGTTTGGTTTAGGGTTGGATAAGATGAAATTTTCATATCACATTGAAAGGTATACTCTTGATTTGGAAAAATTTTGGATGTTTTTCCATTCTCCATTATAGTCTATGAGAATCATTAGAGTGAATGGGCCCATAGGGTTAGGGTTAGGGTTAGAGTTCAGGACACACTTATGTTCAAGTTAAAATTGGGGTTGGTTTAGGGTTGGATAAGATGAAATTCTCATATCACACTGAAGGGTATACTCTTGATTTGGAAAAATTTTGGATGTTTTTCCATTCTCCATTATAGTCTATGAGAATCATTAGAGTGAATGGGCCCATAGGGTTAGGGTTAGGGTTAGAGTTCAGGACACACTTATGTTCAAGTTAAAATTGGGGTTTGGTTTAGGGTTGGATAAGATGAAATTTTCATATCACATTGAAAGGTATACTCTTGATTTGGAAAAATTTTGGATGTTTTTCCATTCTCCATTATAGTCTATGAGAATCATTAGAGTGAATGGGCCCATAGGGTTAGGGTTAGGGTTAGAGTTCAGGACACACTTATGTTCAAGTTAAAATTGGGGTTTGGTTTAGGGTTGGATAAGATGAAATTCTCATATCACATTGAAAGGTATACTCTTGATTTGGAAAAATTTTGGATGTTTTTCCATTCTCCATTATAGTCTATGAGAATCATTAGAGTGAATGGGCCCATAGGGTTAGGGTTAGGGTTAGGGTTAGAGTTCAGGACACACTTATGTTCAAGTTAAAATTGGGGTTTGGTTTAGGGTTGGATAAGATGAAATTCTCATATCACATTAAAGAGTATACTCTTGATTTGGAAAATTTTTGGATGTTTTTCCATTCTCCATTATAGTCTATGAGAATCATTAGAGTGAATGGGCCTATAGGGTTAGGGTTAGGGTTAGGGTTAGAGTTAGAGTTCAGGACACACTTATGTTCAAGTTAAAATTGGGGTTTGGTTTAGGGTTGGATAAGATGAAATTCTCATATCACACTGAAGGGTATACTCTTGATTTGGAAAAATTTTGGATGTTTTTCCATTCTCCATTATAGTCTATGAGAATCATTAGAGTGAATGGGCCCATAGGGTTAGGGTTAGGGTTAGGGTTAGAGTTCAGGACACACTTACGTTCAAGTTAAAATTGGGGTTTGGTTTAGGGTTGGATAAGATGAAATTTTCATATCACACTAAAGGGTATACTCTTGATTTGGAAAATTTTTGGATGTTTTTCCATTCTCCATTATAGTCTATGAGAATCATTAGAGTGAATGGGCCCATAGGGTTAGGGTTAGGGTTAGAGTTCAGGACACACTTACGTTCAAGTTAAAATTGGGGTTTGGTTTAGGGTCGGATAAGATGAAATTCTCATATCACACTGAAGGGTATACTCTTGATTTGGAAAAATTTTGGATGTTTTTCCATTCTCCATTATAGTCTATGAGAATCATTAGAGTGAATGGGCCCATAGGGTTAGGGTTAGGGTTAGAGTTCAGGACACACTTACGTTCAAGTTAAAATTGGGGTTTGGTTTAGGGTTGGATAAGATGAAATTCTCATATCACACTGAAGGGTATACTCTTGATTTGGAAAAATTTTGGATGTTTTTCCATTCTCCATTATAGTCTATGAGAATCATTAGAGTGAATGGGCCCATAGGGTTAGGGTTAGGGTTAGGGTTAGAGTTCAGGACACACTTATGTTCAAGTTAAAATTGGGGTTTGGTTTAGGGTTGCATAAGATGAAATTCTCATATCACATTGAAAGGTATACTCTTGATTTGGAAAAATTTTGGATGTTTTTCCATTCTCCATTATAGTCTATGAGAATCATTAGAGTGAATGGGCCCATAGGGTTAGGGTTAGGGTTAGAGTTCAGGACACACTTATGTTCAAGTTAAAATTGGGGTTTGGTTTAGGGTTGGATAAGATGAAATTCTCATATCACATTAAAGAGTATACTCTTGATTTGGAAAATTTTTGGATGTTTTTCCATTCTCCATTATAGTCTATGAGAATCATTAGAGTGAATGGGCCTATAGGGTTAGGGTTAGGGTTAGGGTTAGAGTTCAGGACACACTTATGTTCAAGTTAAAATTGGGGTTTGGTTTAGGGTTGGATAAGATGAAATTCTCATATCACACTGAAGGGTATACTCTTGATTTGGAAAAATTTTGGATGTTTTTCCATTCTCCATTATAGTCTATGAGAATCATTAGAGTGAATGGGCCCATAGGGTTAGGGTTAGGGTTAGGGTTAGAGTTCAGGACACACTTACGTTCAAGTTAAAATTGGGGTTTGGTTTAGGGTTGGATAAGATGAAATTTTCATATCACACTAAAGGGTATACTCTTGATTTGGAAAATTTTTGGATGTTTTTCCATTCTCCATTATAGTCTATGAGAATCATTAGAGTGAATGGGCCCATAGGGTTAGGGTTAGGGTTAGGGTTAGAGTTCAGGAAACACTTACGTTCAAGTTAAAATTGGGGTTTGGTTTAGGGTTGGATAAGATGAAATTCTCATATCACACTGAAGGGTATACTCTTGATTTGGAAAAATTTTGGATGTTTTTCCATTCTCCATTATAGTCTATGAGAATCATTAGAGTGAATGGGCCCATAGGGTTAGGGTTAGGGTTAGAGTTCAGGACACACTTATGTTCAAGTTAAAATTGGAGTTTGGTTTAGGGTTGGATAAGATGAAATTTTCATATCACATTGAAAGGTATACTCTTGATTTGGAAAAATTTTGGATGTTTTTCCATTCTCCATTATAGTCTATGAGAATCATTAGAGTGAATGGGCCCATAGGGTTAGCGTTAGGGTTAGGGTTAGAGTTCAGGACACACTTATGTTCAAGTTAAAATTGGGGTTTGGTTTAGGGTTGGATAAGATGAAATTCTCATATCACATTGAAAGGTATACTCTTGATTTGGAAAAATTTTGGATGTTTTTCCATTCTCCACTATAGTCTATGAGAATCATTAGAGTGAATGGGCCCATAGGGTTAGGGTTAGGGTTAGGGTTAGAGTTCAGGACACACTTATGTTCAAGTTAAAATTGGGGTTTGGTTTAGGGCTGGATAAGATGAAATTCTCATATCACACTAAAGGGTATACTCTTGATTTGGAAAAATTTTGGATGTTTTTCCATTCTCCATTATAGTCTATGAGAATCATTAGAGTGAATGGGCCTATAGGGTTAGGGTTAGGGTTAGAGTTCAGGACACACTTATGTTCAAGTTAAAATTGGGGTTTGGTTTAGGGTTGGATAAGTTGAAATTCTCATATCACACTGAAGGGTATACTCTTGATTTGGAAAAATTTTGGATGTTTTTCCATTCTCCATTATAGTCTATGAGAATCATTAGAGTGAATGGGCCCATAGGGTTAGGTTTAGGGTTAGGGTTAGAGTTCAGGACACACTTACGTTCAAGTTAAAATTGGGGTTTGGTTTAGGGTTGGATAAGATGAAATTTTCATATCACACTAAAGGGTATACTCTTGATTTGGAAAATTTTTGGATGTTTTTCCATTCTCCATTATAGTCTATGAGAATCATTAGAGTGAATGGGCCCATAGGGTTAGGGTTAGGGTTAGGGTTCAGGACACACTTATGTTCAAGTTAAAATTGGGGTTTGGTATAGGGTTGGATAAGATGAAATTCTCATATCACACTGAAGGTTATACTCTTGATTTGGAAAAATTTTGGATGTTTTTCCATTCTCCATTATAGTCTATGAGAATCATTAGAGTGAATGGGCCCATAGGGTTAGGGTTAGGGTTAGAGTTCAGGACACACTTACGTTCAAGTTAAAATTGGGGTTTGGTTTAGGGTTGGATAAGATGAAATTCTCATATTACACTGAAGGGTATACTCTTGATTTGGAAAAATTTTGGATGTTTTTCCAATCTCCATTATAGTCTATGAGAATCATTAGAGTGAATGGGCCCATAGGGTTAGGGTTAGGGTTAGAGTTCAGGACACACTTATGTTCAAGTTAAAATTGGGGTTTGGTTTAGGGTTGGATAAGATGAAATTTTCATATCACATTGAAAGGTATACTCTTGATTTGGAAAAATTTTGGATGTTTTTCCATTCTCCATTATAGTCTATGAGAATCATTAGAGTGAATGGGCCCATAGGGTTAGGGTTAGGGTTAGGGTTAGAGTTCAGGACACACTTACGTTCAAGTTAAAATTGGGGTTTGGTTTAGGGTTGGATAAGATGAAATTTTCATATCACACTAAAGGGTATACTCTTGATTTGGAAAATTTTTGGATGTTTTTCCATTCTCCATTATAGTCTATGAGAATCATTAGAGTGAATGGGCCCATAGGGTTAGGGTTAGGGTTAGAGTTCAGGACACACTTACGTTCAAGTTAAAATTGGGGTTTGGTTTAGGGTTGGATAAGATGAAATTCTCATATCACACTGAAGGGTATACTCTTGATTTGGAAAAATTTTGGATGTTTTTCCATTCTCCATTATAGTCTATGAGAATCATTAGAGTGAATGGGCCCATAGGGTTAGGGTTAGGGTTAGGGTTAGAGTTCAGGACACACTTACGTTCAAGTTAAAATTGGGGTTGGTTTAGGGTTGGATAAGATGAAATTCTCATATCACACTGAAGGGTATACTCTTGATTTGGAAAAATTTTGGATGTTTTTCCATTCTCCATTATAGTCTATGAGAATCATTAGAGTGAATGGGCCCATAGGGTTAGGGTTAGGGTTAGAGTTCAGGACACACTTATGTTCAAGTTAAAATTGGGGTTTGGTTTAGGGTTGGATAAGATGAAATTCTCATATCACATTGAAAGGTATACTCTTGATTTGGAAAAAATTTGGATGTTTTTCCATTCTCCATTATAGTCTATGAGAATCATTAGAGTGAATGGGCCCATAGGGTTAGGGTTAGGGTTAGAGTTCAGGACACACTTATGTTCAAGTTAAAATTGGGGTTTGGTTTAGGGTTGGATAAGATGAAATTCTCATATCACATTAAAGAGTATACTCTTGATTTGGAAAATTTTTGGATGTTTTTCCATTCTCCATTATAGTCTATGAGAATCATTAGAGTGAATGGGCCTATAGGGTTAGGGTTAGGGTTAGGGTTAGAGTTCAGGACACACTTATGTTCAAGTTAAAATTGGGGTTTGGTTTAGGGTTGGATAAGATGAAATTCTCATATCACACTGAAGGGTATACTCTTGATTTGGAAAAATTTTGGATGTTTTTCCATTCTCCATTATAGTCTATGAGAATCATTAGAGTGAATGGGCCCATAGGGTTAGGGTTAGGGTTAGGGTTAGAGTTCAGGACACACTTACGTTCAAGTTAAAATTGGGGTTTGGTTTAGGGTTGGATAAGATGAAATTTTCATATCACACTAAAGGGTATACTCTTGATTTGGAAAATTTTTGGATGTTTTTCCATTCTCCATTATAGTCTATGAGAATCATTAGAGTGAATGGGCCCATAGGGTTAGGGTTAGGGTTAGAGTTCAGGACACACTTACGTTCAAGTTAAAATTGGGGTTTGGTTTAGGGTTGGATAAGATGAAATTCTCATATCACACTGAAGGGTATACTCTTGATTTGGAAAAATTTTGGATGTTTTTCCATTCTCCATTATAGTCTATGAGAATCATTAGAGTGAATGGGCCCATAGGGTTAGGGTTAGGGTTAGAGTTCAGGACACACTTACGTTCAAGTTAAAATTGGGGTTTGGTTTAGGGTTGGATAAGATGAAATTCTCATATCACACTGAAGGGTATACTCTTGATTTGGAAAAATTTTGGATGTTTTTCCATTCTCCATTATAGTCTATGAGAATCATTAGAGTGAATGGGCCCATAGGGTTAGGGTTAGGGTTAGGGTTAGAGTTCAGGACACACTTATGTTCAAGTTAAAATTGGGGTTTGGTTTAGGGTTGCATAAGATGAAATTCTCATATCACATTGAAAGGTATACTCTTGATTTGGAAAAATTTTGGATGTTTTTCCATTCTCCATTATAGTCTATGAGAATCATTAGAGTGAATGGGCCCATAGGGTTAGGGTTAGGGTTAGGGTTAGAGTTCAGGACACACTTATGTTCAAGTTAAAATTGGGGTTTGGTTTAGGGTTGGATAAGATGAAATTCTCATATCACATTAAAGAGTATACTCTTGATTTGGAAAATTTTTGGATGTTTTTCCATTCTCCATTATAGTCTATGAGAATCATTAGAGTGAATGGGCCTATAGGGTTAGGGTTAGGGTTAGGGTTAGAGTTCAGGACATACTTATGTTCAAGTTAAAATTGGGGTTTGGTTTAGGGTTGGATAAGATGAAATTCTCATATCACACTGAAGGGTATACTCTTGATTTGGAAAAATTTTGGATGTTTTTCCATTCTCCATTATAGTCTATGAGAATCATTAGAGTGAATGGGCCCATAGGGTTAGGGTTAGGGTTAGGGTTAGAGTTCAGGACACACTTACGTTCAAGTTAAAATTGGGGTTTGGTTTAGGGTTGGATAAGATGAAATTCTCATATCACACTGAAGGGTATACTCTTGATTTGGAAAAATTTTGGATGTTTTTCCATTCTCCATTATAGTCTATGAGAATCATTAGAGTGAATGGGCCCATAGGGTTAGGGTTAGGGTTAGAGTTCAGGACACACTTACGTTCAAGTTAAAATTGGGGTTTGGTTTAGGGTTGGATAAGATGAAATTCTCATATCACACTGAAGGGTATACTCTTGATTTGGAAAAATTTTGGATGTTTTTCCATTCTCCATTATAGTCTATGAGAATCATAAAATGAATGGGCCCATAGGGTTAGGGTTAGGGTTAGGGTTAGAGTTCAGGACACACTTATGTTCAAGTTAAAATTGGGGTTTGGTTTAGGGTTGCATAAGATGAAATTCTCATATCACATTGAAAGGTATACTCTTGATTTGGAAAAATTTTGGATGTTTTTCCATTCTCCATTATAGTCTATGAGAATCATTAGAGTGAATGGGCCCATAGGGTTAGGGTTAGGGTTAGGGTTAGAGTTCAGGACACACTTATGTTCAAGTTAAAATTGGGGTTTGGTTTAGGGTTGGATAAGATGAAATTCTCATATCACATTAAAGAGTATACTCTTGATTTGGAAAATTTTTGGATGTTTTTCCATTCTCCATTATAGTCTATGAGAATCATTAGAGTGAATGGGCCTATAGGGTTAGGGTTAGGGTTAGGGTTAGAGTTCAGGACACACTTACGTTCAAGTTAAAATTGGGGTTTGGTTTAGGGTTGGATAAGATGAAATTCTCATATCACACTGAAGGGTATACTCTTGATTTGGAAAAATTTTGGATGTTTTTCCATTCTCCATTATAGTCTATGAGAATCATTAGAGTGAATGGGCCCATAGGGTTAGGGTTAGGGTTAGAGTTCAGGACACACTTATGTTCAAGTTAAAATTGGGGTTTGGTTTAGGGTTGGATAAGATGAAATTTTCATAACACATTGAAAGGTATACTCTTGATTTGGAAAAATTTTGGATGTTTTTCCATTCTCCATTATAGTCTATGAGAATCATTAGAGTGAATGGGCCCATAGGGTTAGGGTTAGGGTTAGGTTTAGAGTTCAGGACACACTTATGTTCAAGTTAAAATTGGGGTTTGGTTTAGGGTTGGTAAGATGAAATTCTCATATCACATTGAAAGGTATACTCTTGATTTGGAAAAATTTTGGATGTTTTTCCATTCTCCATTATAGTCTATGAGAATCATTAGAGTGAATGGGCCCATAGGGTTAGGGTTAGGGTTAGGGTTAGAGTTCAGGACACACTTATGTTCAAGTTAAAATTGGGGTTTGGTTTAGGGTTGGATAAGATGAAATTCTCATATCACATTAAAGAGTATACTCTTGATTTGGAAAATTTTTGGATGTTTTTCCATTCTCCATTATAGTCTATGAGAATCATTAGAGTGAATGGGCCTATAGGGTTAGGGTTAGGGTTAGGGTTAGAGTTCAGGACACACTTATGTTCAAGTTAAAATTGGGGTTTGGTTTAGGGTTGGATAAGATGAAATTCTCATATCACACTGAAGGGTATACTCTTGATTTGGAAAAATTTTGGATGTTTTTCCATTCTCCATTATAGTCTATGAGAATCATTAGAGTGAATGGGCCCATAGGGTTAGGGTTAGGGTTAGGGTTAGAGTTCAGGACACACTTACGTTCAAGTTAAAATTGGGGTTTGGTTTAGGGTTGGATAAGATGAAATTTTCATATCACACTAAAGGGTATACTCTTGATTTGGAAAATTTTTGGATGTTTTTCCATTCTCCATTATAGTCTATGAGAATCATTAGAGTGAATGGGCCCATAGGGTTAGGGTTAGGGTTAGAGTTCAGGACACACTTACGTTCAAGTTAAAATTGGGGTTTGGTTTAGGGTTGGATAAGATGAAATTCTCATATCACACTGAAGGGTATACTCTTGATTTGGAAAAATTTTGGATGTTTTTCCATTCTCCTTTATAGTCTATGAGAATCATTAGAGTGAATGGGCCCATAGGGTTAGGGTTAGGGTTAGAGTTCAGGACACACTTACGTTCAAGTTAAAATTGGGGTTTGGTTTAGGGTTGGATAAGATGAAATTCTCATATCACACTGAAGGGTATACTCTTGATTTGGAAAAATTTTGGATGTTTTTCCATTCTCCATTATAGTCTATGAGAATCATTAGAGTGAATGGGCCCATAGGGTTAGGGTTAGGGTTAGGGTTAGAGTTCAGGACACACTTATGTTCAAGTTAAAATTGGGGTTTGGTTTAGGGTTGCATAAGATGAAATTCTCATATCACATTGAAAGGTATACTCTTGATTTGGAAAAATTTTGCATGTTTTTCCATTCTCCATTATAGTCTATGAGAATCATTAGAGTGAATGGGCCCATAGGGTTAGGGTTAGGGTTAGAGTTCAGGACACACTTATGTTCAAGTTAAAATTGGGGTTTGGTTTAGGGTTGGATAAGATGAAATTCTCATATCACATTAAAGAGTATACTCTTGATTTGGAAAATTTTGGATGTTTTTCCATTCTCCATTATAGTCTATGAGAATCATTAGAGTGAATGGGCCTATAGGGTTAGGGTTAGGGTTAGGGTTAGAGTTCAGGACACACTTATGTTCAAGTTAAAATTGGGGTTTGGTTTAGGGTTGGATAAGATGAAATTCTCATATCACACTGAAGGGTATACTCTTGATTTGGAAAAATTTTGGATGTTTTTCCATTCTCCATTATAGTCTATGAGAATCATTATAGTGAATGGGCCCATAGGGTTAGGGTTAGGGTTAGGGTTAGAGTTCAGGACACACTTACGTTCAAGTTAAAATTGGGGTTTGGTTTAGGGTTGGATAAGATGAAATTTTCATATCACACTAAAGGGTATACTCTTGATTTGGAAAATTTTTGGATGTTTTTCCATTCTCCATTATAGTCTATGAGAATCATTAGAGTGAATGGGCCCATAGGGTTAGGGTTAGGGTTAGAGTTCAGGACACACTTACGTTCAAGTTAAAATTGGGGTTTGGTTTAGGGTTGGATAAGATGAAATTCTCATATCACACTGAAGGGTATACTCTTGATTTGGAAAAATTTTGGATGTTTTTCCATTCTCCATTATAGTCTATGAGAATCATTAGAGTGAATGGGCCCATAGGGTTAGGGTTAGGGTTAGAGTTCAGGACACACTTACGTTCAAGTTAAAATTGGGGTTTGGTTTAGGGTTGGATAAGATGAAATTCTCATATCACACTGAAGGGTATACTCTTGATTTGGAAAAATTTTGGATGTTTTTCCATTCTCCATTATAGTCTATGAGAATCATTAGAGTGAATGGGCCCATAGGGTTAGGGTTAGGGTTAGAGTTCAGGACACACTTATGTTCAAGTTAAAATTGGGGTTTGGTTTAGGGTTGCATAAGATGAAATTCTCATATCACATTGAAAGGTATACTCTTGATTTGGAAAAATTTTGGATGTTTTTCCATTCTCCATTATAGTCTATGAGAATCATTAGAGTGAATGGGCCCATAGGGTTAGGGTTAGGGTTAGGGTTAGAGTTCAGGACACACTTATGTTCAAGTTAAAATTGGGGTTTGGTTTAGGGTTGGATAAGATGAAATTCTCATATCACATTAAAGAGTATACTCTTGATTTGGAAAATTTTTGGATGTTTTTCCATTCTCCATTATAGTCTATGAGAATCATTAGAGTGAATGGGCCTATAGGGTTAGGGTTAGGGTTAGGGTTAGAGTTCAGGACATACTTATGTTCAAGTTAAAATTGGGGTTTGGTTTAGGGTTGGATAAGATGAAATTCTCATATCACACTGAAGGGTATACTCTTGATTTGGAAAAATTTTGGATGTTTTTCCATTCTCTATTATAGTCTATGAGAATCATTAGAGTGAATGGGCCCATAGGGTTAGGGTTAGGGTTAGGGTTAGAGTTCAGGACACACTTACGTTCAAGTTAAAATTGGGGTTTGGTTTAGGGTTGGATAAGATGAAATTCTCATATCACACTGAAGGGTATACTCTTGATTTGGAAAATTTTTGGATGTTTTTCCATTCTCCATTATAGTCTATGAGAATCATGAGAGTGAATGGGCCCATAGGGTTAGGGTTAGGGTTAGGGTTAGAGTTCAGGACACACTTACGTTCAAGTTAAAATTGGGGTTGGTTTAGGGTTGGATAAGATGAAATTCTCATATCACACTGAAGGGTATACTCTTGATTTGGAAAAATTTTGGATGTTTTTCCATTCTCCATTATAGTCTATGAGAATCATTAGAGTGAATGGGCCCATAGGGTTAGGGTTAGGGTTAGAGTTCAGGACACACTTATGTTCAAGTTAAAATTGGGGTTTGGTTTAGGGTTGGATAAGATGAAATTTTCATATCACATTGAAAGGTATACTCTTGATTTGGAAAAATTTTGGATGTTTTTCCATTCTCCATTATAGTCTATGAGAATCATTAGAGTGAATGGGCCCATAGGGTTAGGGTTAGGGTTAGAGTTCAGGACACACTTACGTTCAAGTTAAAATTGGGGTTTGGTTTAGGGTTGGATAAGATGAAATTCTCATATCACACTGAAGGGTATACTCTTGATTTGGAAAAATTTTGGATGTTTTTCCATTCTCCATTATAGTCTATGAGAATCATTAGAGTGAATGGGCCCATAGGGTTAGGGTTAGGGTTAGAGTTCAGGACACACTTACGTTCAAGTTAAAATTGGGGTTTGGTTTAGGGTTGGATAAGATGAAATTCTCATATCACACTGAAGGGTATACTCTTGATTTGGAAAAATTTTGGATGTTTTTCCATTCTCCATTATAGTCTATGAGAATCATTAGAGTGAATGGGCCCATAGGGTTAGGGTTAGGGTTAGGGTTAGAGTTCAGGACACACTTACGTTCAAGTTAAAATTGGGGTTGGTTTAGGGTTGGATAAGATGAAATTCTCATATCACACTGAAGGGTATACTCTTGATTTGGAAAAATTTTGGATGTTTTTCCATTCTCCATTATAGTCTATGAGAATCATTAGAGTGAATGGGCCCATAGGGTTAGGGTTAGGGTTAGAGTTCAGGACACACTTATGTTCAAGTTAAAATTGGGGTTTGGTTTAGGGTTGGATAAGATGAAATTTTCATATCACATTGAAAGGTATACTCTTGATTTGGAAAAATTTTGGATGTTTTTCCATTCTCCATTATAGTCTATGAGAATCATTAGAGTGAATGGGCCCATAGGGTTAGGGTTAGGGTTAGAGTTCAGGACACACTTACGTTCAAGTTAAAATTGGGGTTTGGTTTAGGGTTGGATAAGATGAAATTCTCATATCACACTGAAGGGTATACTCTTGATTTGGAAAAATTTTGGATGTTTTTCCATTCTCCATTATAGTCTATGAGAATCATTAGAGTGAATGGGCCCATAGGGTTAGGGTTAGGGTTAGAGTTCAGGACACACTTACGTTCAAGTTAAAATTGGGGTTTGGTTTAGGGTTGGATAAGATGAAATTCTCATATCACACTGAAGGGTATACTCTTGATTTGGAAAAATTTTGGATGTTTTTCCATTCTCCATTATAGTCTATGAGAATCATTAGAGTGAATGGGCCCATAGGGTTAGGGTTAGGGTTAGAGTTCAGGACACACTTATGTTCAAGTTAAAATTGGGGTTTGGTTTAGGGTTGCATAAGATGAAATTCTCATATCACATTGAAAGGTATACTCTTGATTTGGAAAAATTTTGGATGTTTTTCCATTCTCCATTATAGTCTATGAGAATCATTAGAGTGAATGGGCCCATAGGGTTAGGGTTAGGGTTAGGGTTAGAGTTCAGGACACACTTATGTTCAAGTTAAATTGGGGTTTGGTTTAGGGTTGGATAAGATGAAATTCTCATATCACATTAAAGAGTATACTCTTGATTTGGAAAATTTTTGGATGTTTTTCCATTCTCCATTATAGTCTATGAGAATCATTAGAGTGAATGGGCCTATAGGGTTAGGGTTAGGGTTAGGGTTAGAGTTCAGGACATACTTATGTTCAAGTTAAAATTGGGGTTTGGTTTAGGGTTGGATAAGATGAAATTCTCATATCACACTGAAGGGTATACTCTTGATTTGGAAAAATTTTGGATGTTTTTCCATTCTCCATTATAGTCTATGAGAATCATTAGAGTGAATGGGCCCATAGGGTTAGGGTTAGGGTTAGGGTTAGAGTTCAGGACACACTTACGTTCAAGTTAAAATTGGGGTTTGGTTTAGGGTTGGATAAGATGAAATTTTCATATCACACTAAAGGGTATACTCTTGATTTGGAAAATTTTTGGATGTTTTTCCATTCTCCATTACAGTCTATGAGAATCATTAGAGTGAATGGGCCCATAGGGTTAGGGTTAGGGTTAGGGTTAGAGTTCAGGAAACACTTACGTTCAAGTTAAAATTGGGGTTTGGTTTAGGGTTGGATAAGATGAAATTCTCATATCACACTGAAGGGTATACTCTTGATTTGGAAAAATTTTGGATGTTTTTCCATTCTCCATTATAGTCTATGAGAATCATTAGAGTGAATGGGCCCATAGGGTTAGGGTTAGGGTTAGGGTTAGAGTTCAGGACACACTTATGTTCAAGTTAAAATTGGGGTTTGGTTTAGGGTTGCATAAGATGAAATTCTCATATCACATTGAAAGGTATACTCTTGATTTGGAAAAATTTTGGATGTTTTTCCATTCTCCATTATAGTCTATGAGAATCATTAGAGTGAATGGGCCCATAGGGTTAGGGTTAGGGTTAGGGTTAGAGTTCAGGACACACTTATGTTCAAGTTAAAATTGGGGTTTGGTTTAGGGTTGGATAAGATGAAATTCTCATATCACATTAAAGAGTATACTCTTGATTTGGAAAATTTTTGGATGTTTTTCCATTCTCCATTATAGTCTATGAGAATCATTAGAGTGAATGGGCCTATAGGGTTAGGGTTAGGGTTAGGGTTAGAGTTCAGGACACACTTACGTTCAAGTTAAAATTGGGGTTTGGTTTAGGGTTGGATAAGATGAAATTCTCATATCACACTGAAGGGTATACTCTTGATTTGGAAAAATTTTGGATGTTTTTCCATTCTCCATTATAGTCTATGAGAATCATTAGAGTGAATGGGCCCATAGGGTTAGGGTTAGGGTTAGGGTTAGGGTTAGAGTTCAGGACACACTTACGTTCAAGTTAAAATTGGGGTTGGTTTAGGGTTGGATAAGATGAAATTCTCATATCACACTGAAGGGTATACTCTTGATTTGGAAAAATTTTGGATGTTTTTCCATTCTCCATTATAGTCTATGAGAATCATTAGAGTGAATGGGCCCATAGGGTTAGGGTTAGGGTTAGAGTTCAGGACACACTTATGTTCAAGTTAAAATTGGGGTTTGGTTTAGGGTTGGATAAGATGAAATTTTCATATCACATTGAAAGGTATACTCTTGATTTGGAAAAATTTTGGATGTTTTTCCATTCTCCATTATAGTCTATGAGAATCATTAGAGTGAATGGGCCCATAGGGTTAGGGTTAGGGTTAGGTTTAGAGTTCAGGACACACTTATAATCAAGTTAAAATTGGGGTTTGGTTTAGGGTTGGATAAGATGAAATTCTCATATCACATTGAAAGGTATACTCTTGATTTGGAAAAATTTTGGATGTTTTTCCATTCTCCATTATAGTCTATGAGAATCATTAGAGTGAATGGGCCCATAGGGTTAGGGTTAGGGTTAGGGTTAGAGTTCAGGACACACTTATGTTCAAGTTAAAATTGGGGTTTGGTTTAGGGTTGGATAAGATGAAATTCTCATATCACATTAAAGAGTATACTCTTGATTTGGAAAATTTTTGGATGTTTTTCCATTCTCCATTATAGTCTATGAGAATCATTAGAGTGAATGGGCCTATAGGGTTAGGGTTAGGGTTAGGGTTAGAGTTCAGGACACACTTATGTTCAAGTTAAAATTGGGGTTTGGTTTAGGGTTGGATAAGATGAAATTCTCATATCACACTGAAGGGTATACTCTTGATTTGGAAAAATTTTGGATGTTTTTCCATTCTCCATTATAGTCTATGAGAATCATTAGAGTGAATGGGCCCATAGGGTTAGGGTTAGGGTTAGGGTTAGAGTTCAGGACACACTTACGTTCAAGTTAAAATTGGGGTTTGGTTTAGGGTTGGATAAGATGAAATTTTCATATCACACTAAAGGGTATACTCTTGATTTGGAAAATTTTTGGATGTTTTTCCATTCTCCATTATAGTCTATGAGAATCATTAGAGTGAATGGGCCCATAGGGTTAGGGTTAGGGTTAGAGTTCAGGACACACTTACGTTCAAGTTAAAATTGGGGTTTGGTTTAGGGTTGGATAAGATGAAATTCTCATATCACACTGAAGGGTATACTCTTGATTTGGAAAAATTTTGGATGTTTTTCCATTCTCCATTATAGTCTATGAGAATCATTAGAGTGAATGGGCCCATAGGGTTAGGGTTAGGGTTAGAGTTCAGGACACACTTACGTTCAAGTTAAAATTGGGGTTTGGTTTAGGGTTGGATAAGATGAAATTCTCATATCACACTGAAGGGTATACTCTTGATTTGGAAAAATTTTGGATGTTTTTCCATTCTCCATTATAGTCTATGAGAATCATTAGAGTGAATGGGCCCATAGGGTTAGGGTTAGGGTTAGGGTTAGAGTTCAGGACACACTTATGTTCAAGTTAAAATTGGGGTTTGGTTTAGGGTTGCATAAGATGAAATTCTCATATCACATTGAAAGGTATACTCTTGATTTGGAAAAATTTTGGATGTTTTTCCATTCTCCATTATAGTCTATGAGAATCATTAGAGTGAATGGGCCCATAGGGTTAGGGTTAGGGTTAGAGTTCAGGACACACTTATGTTCAAGTTAAAATTGGGGTTTGGTTTAGGGTTGGATAAGATGAAATTCTCATATCACATTAAAGAGTATACTCTTGATTTGGAAAATTTTTGGATGTTTTTCCATTCTCCATTATAGTCTATGAGAATCATTAGAGTGAATGGGCCTATAGGGTTAGGGTTAGGGTTAGGGTTAGAGTTCAGGACACACTTATGTTCAAGTTAAAATTGGGGTTTGGTTTAGGGTTGGATAAGATGAAATTCTCATATCACACTGAAGGGTATACTCTTGATTTGGAAAAATTTTGGATGTTTTTCCATTCTCCATTATAGTCTATGAGAATCATTAGAGTGAATGGGCCCATAGGGTTAGGGTTAGGGTTAGGGTTAGAGTTCAGGACACACTTATGTTCAAGTTAAAATTGGGGTTTGGTTTAGGGTTGCATAAGATGAAATTCTCATATCACATTGAAAGGTATACTCTTGATTTGGAAAAATTTTGGATGTTTTTCCATTCTCCATTATAGTCTATGAGAATCATTAGAGTGAATGGGCCCATAGGGTTAGGGTTAGGGTTAGAGTTCAGGACACACTTATGTTCAAGTTAAAATTGGGGTTTGGTTTAGGGTTGGATAAGATGAAATTCTCATATCACATTAAAGAGTATACTCTTGATTTGGAAAATTTTTGGATGTTTTTCCATTCTCCATTATAGTCTATGAGAATCATTAGAGTGAATGGGCCTATAGGGTTAGGGTTAGGGTTAGGGTTAGAGTTCAGGACACACTTATGTTCAAGTTAAAATTGGGGTTTGGTTTAGGGTTGGATAAGATGAAATTCTCATATCACACTGAAGGGTATACTCTTGATTTGGAAAAATTTTGGATGTTTTTCCATTCTCCATTATAGTCTATGAGAATCATTAGAGTGAATGGGCCCATAGGGTTAGGGTTAGGGTTAGGGTTAGAGTTCAGGACACACTTACGTTCAAGTTAAAATTGGGGTTTGGTTTAGGGTTGGATAAGATGAAATTTTCATATCACATTGAAAGGTATACTCTTGATTTGGAAAAATTTTGGATGTTTTTCCATTCTCCATTATAGTCTATGAGAATCATTAGAGTGAATGGGCCCATAGGGTTAGGGTTAGGGTTAGAGTTCAGGACACACTTACGTTCAAGTTAAAATTGGGGTTTGGTTTAGGGTTGGATAAGATGAAATTCTCATATCACACTGAAGGGTATACTCTTGATTTGGAAAAATTTTGGATGTTTTTCCATTCTCCATTATAGTCTATGAGAATCATTAGAGTGAATGGGCCCATAGGGTTAGGGTTAGGGTTAGAGTTCAGGACACACTTACGTTCAAGTTAAAATTGGGGTTTGGTTTAGGGTTGGATAAGATGAAATTCTCATATCACACTGAAGGGTATACTCTTGATTTGGAAAAATTTTGGATGTTTTTCCATTCTCCATTATAGTCTATGAGAATCATTAGAGTGAATGGGCCCATAGGGTTAGGGTTAGGGTTAGGGTTAGAGTTCAGGACACACTTATGTTCAAGTTAAAATTGGGGTTTGGTTTAGGGTTGCATAAGATGAAATTCTCATATCACATTGAAAGGTATACTCTTGATTTGGAAAAATTTTGGATGTTTTTCCATTCTCCATTATAGTCTATGAGAATCATTAGAGTGAATGGGCCCATAGGGTTAGGGTTAGGGTTAGAGTTCAGGACACACTTATGTTCAAGTTAAAATTGGGGTTTGGTTTAGGGTTGGATAAGATGAAATTCTCATATCACATTAAAGAGTATACTCTTGATTTGGAAAATTTTTGGATGTTTTTCCATTCTCCATTATAGTCTATGAGAATCATTAGAGTGAATGGGCCTATAGGGTTAGGGTTAGGGTTAGGGTTAGAGTTCAGGACACACTTATGTTCAAGTTAAAATTGGGGTTTGGTTTAGGGTTGGATAAGATGAAATTCTCATATCACACTGAAGGGTATACTCTTGATTTGGAAAATTTTTGGATGTTTTTCCATTCTCCATTATAGTCTATGAGAATCATTAGAGTGAATGGGCCCATAGGGTTAGGGTTAGGGTTAGGGTTAGAGTTCAGGAAACACTTACGTTCAAGTTAAAATTGGGGTTTGGTTTAGGGTTGGATAAGATGAAATTCTCATATCACACTGAAGGGTATACTCTTGATTTGGAAAATTTTTGGATGTTTTTCCATTCTCCATTATAGTCTATGAGAATCATTAGAGTGAATGGGCCCATAGGGTTAGGGTTAGGGTTAGAGTTCAGGACACACTTACGTTCAAGTTAAAATTGGGGTTTGGTTTAGGGTTGGATAAGATGAAATTTTCATATCACACTAAAGGGTATACTCTTGATTTGGAAAATTTTTGGATGTTTTTCCATTCTCCATTATAGTCTATGAGAATCATTAGAGTGAATGGGCCCATAGGGTTAGGGTTAGGGTTAGGGTTAGAGTTCAGGAAACACTTACGTTCAAGTTAAAATTGGGGTTTGGTTTAGGGTTGGATAAGATGAAATTCTCATATCACACTGAAGGGTATACTCTTGATTTGGAAAAATTTTGGATGTTTTTCCATTCTCCATTATAGTCTATGAGAATCATTAGAGTGAATGGGCCCATAGGGTTAGGGTTAGGGTTAGAGTTCAGGACACACTTATGTTCAAGTTAAAATTGGGGTTTGGTTTAGGGTTGGATAAGATGAAATTTTCATATCACATTGAAAGGTATACTCTTGATTTGGAAAAATTTTGGATGTTTTTCCATTCTCCATTATAGTCTATGAGAATCATTAGAGTGAATGGGCCCATAGGGTTAGGGTTAGGGTTAGGGTTAGAGTTCAGGACACACTTATGTTCAAGTTAAAATTGGGGTTTGGTTTAGGGTTGGATAAGATGAAATTCTCATATCACACTGAAGGGTATACTCTTGATTTGGAAAAATTTTGGATGTTTTTCCATTCTCCATTATAGTCTATGAGAATCATTAGAGTGAATGGGCCCATAGGGTTAGGGTTAGGGTTAGGGTTAGAGTTCAGGACACACTTACATTCAAGTTAAAATTGGGGTTTGGTTTAGGGTTGGATAAGATGAAATTTTCATATCACACTAAAGGGTATACTCTTGATTTGGAAAATTTTTGGATGTTTTTCCATTCTCCATTATAGTCTATGAGAATCATTAGAGTGAATGGGCCCATAGGGTTAGGGTTAGGGTTAGAGTTCAGGACACACTTACGTTCAAGTTAAAATTGGGGTTTGGTTTAGGGTTGGATAAGATGAAATTCTCATATCACACTGAAGGGTATACTCTTGATTTGGAAAAATTTTGGATGTTTTTCCATTCTCCATTATAGTCTATGAGAATCATTAGAGTGAATGGGCCCATAGGGTTAGGGTTAGGGTTAGAGTTCAGGACACACTTACGTTCAAGTTAAAATTGGGGTTTGGTTTAGGGTTGGATAAGATGAAATTCTCATATCACACTGAAGGGTATACTCTTGATTTGGAAAAATTTTGGATGTTTTTCCATTCTCCATTATAGTCTATGAGAATCATTAGAGTGAATGGGCCCATAGGGTTAGGGTTAGGGTTAGGGTTAGAGTTCAGGACACACTTATGTTCAAGTTAAAATTGGGGTTTGGTTTAGGGTTGGATAAGATGAAATTCTCATATCACATTGAAAGGTATACTCTTGATTTGGAAAAATTTTGGATGTTTTTCCATTCTCCACTATAGTCTTTGAGAATCATTAGAGTGAATGGGCCCATAGGGTTAGGGTTAGGGTTAGGGTTAGAGTTCAGGACACACTTATGTTCAAGTTAAAATTGGGGTTTGGTTTAGGGCTGGATAAGATGAAATTCTCATATCACACTAAAGGGTATACTCTTGATTTGGAAAATTTTTTGATGTTTTTCCATTCTCCATTATAGTCTATGAGAATCATTAGAGTGAATGGGCCTATAGGGTTAGGGTTAGGGTTAGAGTTCAGGACACACTTATGTTCAAGTTAAAATTGGGGTTTGGTTTAGGGTT
This sequence comes from Heteronotia binoei, assembly GCF_032191835.1. Taxonomy (NCBI): domain Eukaryota; kingdom Metazoa; phylum Chordata; class Lepidosauria; order Squamata; family Gekkonidae; genus Heteronotia; species Heteronotia binoei. Next base: position 87,949 of record NW_026800184.1, read on the forward strand.
GGATAAGATGAAATTCTCATATCACACTGAAGGGTATACTCTTGATTTGGAAAAATTTTGGATGTTTTTCCATTCTCCATTATAGTCTATGAGAATCATTAGAGTGAATGGGCCCATAGGGTTAGGGTTAGGGTTAGGGTTAGAGTTCAGGACACACTTACGTTCAAGTTAAAATTGGGGTTTGGTTTAGGGTTGGATAAGATGAAATTTTCATATCACACTAAAGGGTATACTCTTGATTTGGAAAATTTTTGGATGTTTTTCCATTCTCCATTATAGTCTATGAGAATCATTAGAGTGAATGGGCCCATAGGGTTAGGGTTAGGGTTAGGGTTAGAGTTCAGGACACACTTACGTTCAAGTTAAAATTGGGGTTTGGTTTAGGGTTGGATAAGATAAAATTTTCATATCACACTAAAGGGTATACTCTTGATTTGGAAAAATTTTGGATGTTTTTCCATTCTCCATTATAGTCTATGAGAATCATTAGAGTGAATGGGCCCATAGGGTTAGCGTTAGGGTTAGAGTTCAGGACACACTTATGTTCAAGTTAAAATTGGGGTTTGGTATAGGGTTGGATAAGATGAAATTCTCATATCACACTGAAGGTTATACTCTTGATTTGGAAAAATTTTGGATGTTTTTCCATTCTCCATTATAGTCTATGAGAATCATTAGAGTGAATGGGCCCATAGGGTTAGGGTTAGGGTTAGAGTTCAGGACACACTTACGTTCAAGTTAAAATTGGGGTTTGGTTTAGGGTTGGATAAGATGAAATTCTCATATTACACTGAAGGGTATACTCTTGATTTGGAAAAATTTTGGATGTTTTTCCATTCTCCATTATAGTCTATGAGAATCATTAGAGTGAATGGGCCCATAGGGTTAGGGTTAGGGTTAGAGTTCAGGACACACTTATATTCAAGTTAAAATTGGGGTTTGGTTTAGGGTTGGATAAGATGAAATTTTCATATCACATTGAAAGGTATACTCTTGATTTGGAAAAATTTTGGATGTTTTTCCATTCTCCATTATAGTCTATGAGAATCATTAGAGTGAATGGGCCCATAGGGTTAGGGTTAGGGTTAGGGTTAGAGTTCAGGACACACTTAAGTTCAAGTTAAAATTGGGGTTTGGTTTAGGGTTGGATAAGATGAAATTTTCATATCACACTAAAGGGTATACTCTTGATTTGGAAAATTTTTGGATGTTTTTCCATTCTCCATTATAGTCTATGAGAATCATTAGAGTGAATGGGCCCATAGGGTTAGGGTTAGGGTTAGAGTTCAGGACACACTTACGTTCAAGTTAAAATTGGGGTTTGGTTTAGGGTTGGATAAGATGAAATTCTCATATCACACTGAAGGGTATACTCTTGATTTGGAAAAATTTTGGATGTTTTTCCATTCTCCATTATAGTCTATGAGAATCATTAGAGTGAATGGGCCCATAGGGTTAGGGTTAGGGTTAGGGTTAGAGTTCAGGACACACTTACGTTCAAGTTAAAATTGGGGTTGGTTTAGGGTTGGATAAGATGAAATTCTCATATCACACTGAAGGGTATACTCTTGATTTGGAAAAATTTTGGATGTTTTTCCATTCTCCATTATAGTCTATGAGAATCATTAGAGTGAATGGGCCCATAGGGTTAGGGTTAGGGTTAGAGTTCAGGACACACTTATGTTCAAGTTAAAATTGGGGTTTGGTTTAGGGTTGGATAAGATGAAATTTTCATATCACATTGAAAGGTATACTCTTGATTTGGAAAAATTTTGGATGTTTTTCCATTCTCCATTATAGTCTATGAGAATCATTAGAGTGAATGGGCCCATAGGGTTAGGGTTAGGGTTAGAGTTCAGGACACACTTATGTTCAAGTTAAAATTGGGGTTTGGTTTAGGGTTGGATAAGATGAAATTCTCATATCACATTGAAAGGTATACTCTTGATTTGGAAAAATTTTGGATGTTTTTCCATTCTCCATTATAGTCTATGAGAATCATTAGAGTGAATGGGCCCATAGGGTTAGGGTTAGGGTTAGGGTTAGAGTTCAGGATACACTTATGTTCAAGTTAAAATTGGGGTTTGGTTTAGGGTTGGATAAGATGAAATTCTCATATCACATTAAAGAGTATACTCTTGATTTGGAAAATTTTTGGATGTTTTTCCATTCTCCATTATAGTCTATGAGAATCATTAGAGTGAATGGGCCTATAGGGTTAGGGTTAGGGTTAGGGTTAGAGTTCAGGACACACTTATGTTCAAGTTAAAATTGGGGTTTGGTTTAGGGTTGGATAAGATGAAATTCTCATATCACACTGAAGGGTATACTCTTGATTTGGAAAAATTTTGGATGTTTTTCCATTCTCCATTATAGTCTATGAGAATCATTAGAGTGAATGGGCCCATAGGGTTAGGGTTAGGGTTAGGGTTAGAGTTCAGGACACACTTACGTTCAAGTTAAAATTGGGGTTTGGTTTAGGGTTGGATAAGATGAAATTTTCATATCACACTAAAGGGTATACTCTTGATTTGGAAAATTTTTGGATGTTTTTCCATTCTCCAATATAGTCTATGAGAATCATTAGAGTGAATGGGCCCATAGGGTTAGGGTTAGGGTTAGGGTTAGAGTTCAGGACACACTTATGTTCAAGTTAAAATTGGGGTTTGGTTTAGGGTTGCATAAGATGAAATTCTCATATCACATTGAAAGGTATACTCTTGATTTGGAAAAATTTTGGATGTTTTTCCATTCTCCATTATAGTCTATGAGAATCATTAGAGTGAATGGGCCCATAGGGTTAGGGTTAGGGTTAGGGTTAGAGTTCAGGACACACTTATGTTCAAGTTAAAATTGGGGTTTGGTTTAGGGTTGGATAAGATGAAATTCTCATATCACATTAAAGAGTATACTCTTGATTTGGAAAATTTTTGGATGTTTTTCCATTCTCCATTATAGTCTATGAGAATCATTAGAGTGAATGGGCCTATAGGGTTAGGGTTAGGGTTAGGGTTAGAGTTCAGGACATACTTATGTTCAAGTTAAAATTGGGGTTTGGTTTAGGGTTGGATAAGATGAAATTCTCATATCACACTGAAGGGTATACTCTTGATTTGGAAAAATTTTGGATGTTTTTCCATTCTCCATTATAGTCTATGAGAATCATTAGAGTGAATGGGCCCATAGGGTTAGGGTTAGGGTTAGAGTTCAGGACACACTTACGTTCAAGTTAAAATTGGGGTTTGGTTTAGGGTTGGATAAGATGAAATTTTCATATCACACTAAAGGGTATACTCTTGATTTGGAAAAATTTTGGATGTTTTTCCATTCTCCATTATAGTCTATGAGAATCATTAGAGTGAATGGGCCCATAGGGTTAGGGTTAGGGTTAGGGTTAGAGTTCAGGAAACACTTACGTTCAAGTTAAAATTGGGGTTTGGTTTAGGGTTGGATAAGATGAAATTTTCATATCACACTAAAGGGTATACTCTTGATTTGGAAAATTTTTGGATGTTTTTCCATTCTCCATTATAGTCTATGAGAATCATTAGAGTGAATGGGCCCATAGGGTTAGGGTTAGGGTTAGAGTTCAGGACACACTTACGTTCAAGTTAAAATTGGGGTTTGGTTTAGGGTTGGATAAGATGAAATTCTCATATCACACTGAAGGGTATACTCTTGATTTGGAAAAATTTTGGATGTTTTTCCATTCTCCATTATAGTCTATGAGAATCATTAGAGTGAATGGGCCCATAGGGTTAGGGTTAGGGTTAGGGTTAGAGTTCAGGACACACTTACGTTCAAGTTAAAATTGGGGTTGGTTTAGGGTTGGATAAGATGAAATTCTCATATCACACTGAAGGGTATACTCTTGATTTGGAAAAATTTTGGATGTTTTTCCATTCTCCATTATAGTCTATGAGAATCATTAGAGTGAATGGGCCCATAGGGTTAGGGTTAGGGTTAGAGTTCAGGACACACTTATGTTCAAGTTAAAATTGGGGTTTGGTTTAGGGTTGGATAAGATGAAATTTTCATATCACATTGAAAGGTATACTCTTGATTTGGAAAAATTTTGGATGTTTTTCCATTCTCCATTATAGTCTATGAGAATCATTAGAGTGAATGGGCCCATAGGGTTAGGGTTAGGGTTAGAGTTCAGGACACACTTATGTTCAAGTTAAAATTGGGGTTTGGTTTAGGGTTGCATAAGATGAAATTCTCATATCACATTGAAAGGTATACTCTTGATTTGGAAAAATTTTGGATGTTTTTCCATTCTCCATTATAGTCTATGAGAATCATTAGAGTGAATGGGCCCATAGGGTTAGGGTTAGGGTTAGGGTTAGAGTTCAGGACACACTTATGTTCAAGTTAAAATTGGGGTTTGGTTTAGGGTTGGATAAGATGAAATTCTCATATCACATTAAAGAGTATACTCTTGATTTGGAAAATTTTTGGATGTTTTTCCATTCTCCATTATAGTCTATGAGAATCATTAGAGTGAATGGGCCTATAGGGTTAGGGTTAGGGTTAGGGTTAGAGTTCAGGACATACTTATGTTCAAGTTAAAATTGGGGTTTGGTTTAGGGTTGGATAAGATGAAATTCTCATATCACACTGAAGGGTATACTCTTGATTTGGAAAAATTTTGGATGTTTTTCCATTCTCCATTATAGTCTATGAGAATCATTAGAGTGAATGGGCCCATAGGGTTAGGGTTAGGGTTAGGGTTAGAGTTCAGGACACACTTACGTTCAAGTTAAAATTGGGGTTTGGTTTAGGGTTGGATAAGATGAAATTTTCATATCACACTAAAGGGTATACTCTTGATTTGGAAAATTTTTGGATGTTTTTCCATTCTCCATTACAGTCTATGAGAATCATTAGAGTGAATGGGCCCATAGGGTTAGGGTTAGGGTTAGGGTTAGAGTTCAGGAAACACTTACGTTCAAGTTAAAATTGGGGTTTGGTTTAGGGTTGGATAAGATGAAATTCTCATATCACACTGAAGGGTATACTCTTGATTTGGAAAAATTTTGGATGTTTTTCCATTCTCCATTATAGTCTATGAGAATCATTAGAGTGAATGGGCCCATAGGGTTAGGGTTAGGGTTAGGGTTAGAGTTCAGGACACACTTATGTTCAAGTTAAAATTGGGGTTTGGTTTAGGGTTGCATAAGATGAAATTCTCATATCACATTGAAAGGTATACTCTTGATTTGGAAAAATTTTGGATGTTTTTCCATTCTCCATTATAGTCTATGAGAATCATTAGAGTGAATGGGCCCATAGGGTTAGGGTTAGGGTTAGGGTTAGAGTTCAGGACACACTTATGTTCAAGTTAAAATTGGGGTTTGGTTTAGGGTTGGATAAGATGAAATTCTCATATCACATTAAAGAGTATACTCTTGATTTGGAAAATTTTTGGATGTTTTTCCATTCTCCATTATAGTCTATGAGAATCATTAGAGTGAATGGGCCTATAGGGTTAGGGTTAGGGTTAGGGTTAGAGTTCAGGACACACTTACGTTCAAGTTAAAATTGGGGTTTGGTTTAGGGTTGGATAAGATGAAATTCTCATATCACACTGAAGGGTATACTCTTGATTTGGAAAAATTTTGGATGTTTTTCCATTCTCCATTATAGTCTATGAGAATCATTAGAGTGAATGGGCCCATAGGGTTAGGGTTAGGGTTAGGGTTAGGGTTAGAGTTCAGGACACACTTACGTTCAAGTTAAAATTGGGGTTGGTTTAGGGTTGGATAAGATGAAATTCTCATATCACACTGAAGGGTATACTCTTGATTTGGAAAAATTTTGGATGTTTTTCCATTCTCCATTATAGTCTATGAGAATCATTAGAGTGAATGGGCCCATAGGGTTAGGGTTAGGGTTAGAGTTCAGGACACACTTATGTTCAAGTTAAAATTGGGGTTTGGTTTAGGGTTGGATAAGATGAAATTTTCATATCACATTGAAAGGTATACTCTTGATTTGGAAAAATTTTGGATGTTTTTCCATTCTCCATTATAGTCTATGAGAATCATTAGAGTGAATGGGCCCATAGGGTTAGGGTTAGGGTTAGGTTTAGAGTTCAGGACACACTTATAATCAAGTTAAAATTGGGGTTTGGTTTAGGGTTGGATAAGATGAAATTCTCATATCACATTGAAAGGTATACTCTTGATTTGGAAAAATTTTGGATGTTTTTCCATTCTCCATTATAGTCTATGAGAATCATTAGAGTGAATGGGCCCATAGGGTTAGGGTTAGGGTTAGGGTTAGAGTTCAGGACACACTTATGTTCAAGTTAAAATTGGGGTTTGGTTTAGGGTTGGATAAGATGAAATTCTCATATCACATTAAAGAGTATACTCTTGATTTGGAAAATTTTTGGATGTTTTTCCATTCTCCATTATAGTCTATGAGAATCATTAGAGTGAATGGGCCTATAGGGTTAGGGTTAGGGTTAGGGTTAGAGTTCAGGACACACTTATGTTCAAGTTAAAATTGGGGTTTGGTTTAGGGTTGGATAAGATGAAATTCTCATATCACACTGAAGGGTATACTCTTGATTTGGAAAAATTTTGGATGTTTTTCCATTCTCCATTATAGTCTATGAGAATCATTAGAGTGAATGGGCCCATAGGGTTAGGGTTAGGGTTAGGGTTAGAGTTCAGGACACACTTACGTTCAAGTTAAAATTGGGGTTTGGTTTAGGGTTGGATAAGATGAAATTTTCATATCACACTAAAGGGTATACTCTTGATTTGGAAAATTTTTGGATGTTTTTCCATTCTCCATTATAGTCTATGAGAATCATTAGAGTGAATGGGCCCATAGGGTTAGGGTTAGGGTTAGAGTTCAGGACACACTTACGTTCAAGTTAAAATTGGGGTTTGGTTTAGGGTTGGATAAGATGAAATTCTCATATCACACTGAAGGGTATACTCTTGATTTGGAAAAATTTTGGATGTTTTTCCATTCTCCATTATAGTCTATGAGAATCATTAGAGTGAATGGGCCCATAGGGTTAGGGTTAGGGTTAGAGTTCAGGACACACTTACGTTCAAGTTAAAATTGGGGTTTGGTTTAGGGTTGGATAAGATGAAATTCTCATATCACACTGAAGGGTATACTCTTGATTTGGAAAAATTTTGGATGTTTTTCCATTCTCCATTATAGTCTATGAGAATCATTAGAGTGAATGGGCCCATAGGGTTAGGGTTAGGGTTAGGGTTAGAGTTCAGGACACACTTATGTTCAAGTTAAAATTGGGGTTTGGTTTAGGGTTGCATAAGATGAAATTCTCATATCACATTGAAAGGTATACTCTTGATTTGGAAAAATTTTGGATGTTTTTCCATTCTCCATTATAGTCTATGAGAATCATTAGAGTGAATGGGCCCATAGGGTTAGGGTTAGGGTTAGAGTTCAGGACACACTTATGTTCAAGTTAAAATTGGGGTTTGGTTTAGGGTTGGATAAGATGAAATTCTCATATCACATTAAAGAGTATACTCTTGATTTGGAAAATTTTTGGATGTTTTTCCATTCTCCATTATAGTCTATGAGAATCATTAGAGTGAATGGGCCTATAGGGTTAGGGTTAGGGTTAGGGTTAGAGTTCAGGACACACTTATGTTCAAGTTAAAATTGGGGTTTGGTTTAGGGTTGGATAAGATGAAATTCTCATATCACACTGAAGGGTATACTCTTGATTTGGAAAAATTTTGGATGTTTTTCCATTCTCCATTATAGTCTATGAGAATCATTAGAGTGAATGGGCCCATAGGGTTAGGGTTAGGGTTAGGGTTAGAGTTCAGGACACACTTATGTTCAAGTTAAAATTGGGGTTTGGTTTAGGGTTGCATAAGATGAAATTCTCATATCACATTGAAAGGTATACTCTTGATTTGGAAAAATTTTGGATGTTTTTCCATTCTCCATTATAGTCTATGAGAATCATTAGAGTGAATGGGCCCATAGGGTTAGGGTTAGGGTTAGAGTTCAGGACACACTTATGTTCAAGTTAAAATTGGGGTTTGGTTTAGGGTTGGATAAGATGAAATTCTCATATCACATTAAAGAGTATACTCTTGATTTGGAAAATTTTTGGATGTTTTTCCATTCTCCATTATAGTCTATGAGAATCATTAGAGTGAATGGGCCTATAGGGTTAGGGTTAGGGTTAGGGTTAGAGTTCAGGACACACTTATGTTCAAGTTAAAATTGGGGTTTGGTTTAGGGTTGGATAAGATGAAATTCTCATATCACACTGAAGGGTATACTCTTGATTTGGAAAAATTTTGGATGTTTTTCCATTCTCCATTATAGTCTATGAGAATCATTAGAGTGAATGGGCCCATAGGGTTAGGGTTAGGGTTAGGGTTAGAGTTCAGGACACACTTACGTTCAAGTTAAAATTGGGGTTTGGTTTAGGGTTGGATAAGATGAAATTTTCATATCACATTGAAAGGTATACTCTTGATTTGGAAAAATTTTGGATGTTTTTCCATTCTCCATTATAGTCTATGAGAATCATTAGAGTGAATGGGCCCATAGGGTTAGGGTTAGGGTTAGAGTTCAGGACACACTTACGTTCAAGTTAAAATTGGGGTTTGGTTTAGGGTTGGATAAGATGAAATTCTCATATCACACTGAAGGGTATACTCTTGATTTGGAAAAATTTTGGATGTTTTTCCATTCTCCATTATAGTCTATGAGAATCATTAGAGTGAATGGGCCCATAGGGTTAGGGTTAGGGTTAGAGTTCAGGACACACTTACGTTCAAGTTAAAATTGGGGTTTGGTTTAGGGTTGGATAAGATGAAATTCTCATATCACACTGAAGGGTATACTCTTGATTTGGAAAAATTTTGGATGTTTTTCCATTCTCCATTATAGTCTATGAGAATCATTAGAGTGAATGGGCCCATAGGGTTAGGGTTAGGGTTAGGGTTAGAGTTCAGGACACACTTATGTTCAAGTTAAAATTGGGGTTTGGTTTAGGGTTGCATAAGATGAAATTCTCATATCACATTGAAAGGTATACTCTTGATTTGGAAAAATTTTGGATGTTTTTCCATTCTCCATTATAGTCTATGAGAATCATTAGAGTGAATGGGCCCATAGGGTTAGGGTTAGGGTTAGAGTTCAGGACACACTTATGTTCAAGTTAAAATTGGGGTTTGGTTTAGGGTTGGATAAGATGAAATTCTCATATCACATTAAAGAGTATACTCTTGATTTGGAAAATTTTTGGATGTTTTTCCATTCTCCATTATAGTCTATGAGAATCATTAGAGTGAATGGGCCTATAGGGTTAGGGTTAGGGTTAGGGTTAGAGTTCAGGACACACTTATGTTCAAGTTAAAATTGGGGTTTGGTTTAGGGTTGGATAAGATGAAATTCTCATATCACACTGAAGGGTATACTCTTGATTTGGAAAATTTTTGGATGTTTTTCCATTCTCCATTATAGTCTATGAGAATCATTAGAGTGAATGGGCCCATAGGGTTAGGGTTAGGGTTAGGGTTAGAGTTCAGGAAACACTTACGTTCAAGTTAAAATTGGGGTTTGGTTTAGGGTTGGATAAGATGAAATTCTCATATCACACTGAAGGGTATACTCTTGATTTGGAAAATTTTTGGATGTTTTTCCATTCTCCATTATAGTCTATGAGAATCATTAGAGTGAATGGGCCCATAGGGTTAGGGTTAGGGTTAGAGTTCAGGACACACTTACGTTCAAGTTAAAATTGGGGTTTGGTTTAGGGTTGGATAAGATGAAATTTTCATATCACACTAAAGGGTATACTCTTGATTTGGAAAATTTTTGGATGTTTTTCCATTCTCCATTATAGTCTATGAGAATCATTAGAGTGAATGGGCCCATAGGGTTAGGGTTAGGGTTAGGGTTAGAGTTCAGGAAACACTTACGTTCAAGTTAAAATTGGGGTTTGGTTTAGGGTTGGATAAGATGAAATTCTCATATCACACTGAAGGGTATACTCTTGATTTGGAAAAATTTTGGATGTTTTTCCATTCTCCATTATAGTCTATGAGAATCATTAGAGTGAATGGGCCCATAGGGTTAGGGTTAGGGTTAGAGTTCAGGACACACTTATGTTCAAGTTAAAATTGGGGTTTGGTTTAGGGTTGGATAAGATGAAATTTTCATATCACATTGAAAGGTATACTCTTGATTTGGAAAAATTTTGGATGTTTTTCCATTCTCCATTATAGTCTATGAGAATCATTAGAGTGAATGGGCCCATAGGGTTAGGGTTAGGGTTAGGGTTAGAGTTCAGGACACACTTATGTTCAAGTTAAAATTGGGGTTTGGTTTAGGGTTGGATAAGATGAAATTCTCATATCACACTGAAGGGTATACTCTTGATTTGGAAAAATTTTGGATGTTTTTCCATTCTCCATTATAGTCTATGAGAATCATTAGAGTGAATGGGCCCATAGGGTTAGGGTTAGGGTTAGGGTTAGAGTTCAGGACACACTTACATTCAAGTTAAAATTGGGGTTTGGTTTAGGGTTGGATAAGATGAAATTTTCATATCACACTAAAGGGTATACTCTTGATTTGGAAAATTTTTGGATGTTTTTCCATTCTCCATTATAGTCTATGAGAATCATTAGAGTGAATGGGCCCATAGGGTTAGGGTTAGGGTTAGAGTTCAGGACACACTTACGTTCAAGTTAAAATTGGGGTTTGGTTTAGGGTTGGATAAGATGAAATTCTCATATCACACTGAAGGGTATACTCTTGATTTGGAAAAATTTTGGATGTTTTTCCATTCTCCATTATAGTCTATGAGAATCATTAGAGTGAATGGGCCCATAGGGTTAGGGTTAGGGTTAGAGTTCAGGACACACTTACGTTCAAGTTAAAATTGGGGTTTGGTTTAGGGTTGGATAAGATGAAATTCTCATATCACACTGAAGGGTATACTCTTGATTTGGAAAAATTTTGGATGTTTTTCCATTCTCCATTATAGTCTATGAGAATCATTAGAGTGAATGGGCCCATAGGGTTAGGGTTAGGGTTAGGGTTAGAGTTCAGGACACACTTATGTTCAAGTTAAAATTGGGGTTTGGTTTAGGGTTGGATAAGATGAAATTCTCATATCACATTGAAAGGTATACTCTTGATTTGGAAAAATTTTGGATGTTTTTCCATTCTCCACTATAGTCTTTGAGAATCATTAGAGTGAATGGGCCCATAGGGTTAGGGTTAGGGTTAGGGTTAGAGTTCAGGACACACTTATGTTCAAGTTAAAATTGGGGTTTGGTTTAGGGCTGGATAAGATGAAATTCTCATATCACACTAAAGGGTATACTCTTGATTTGGAAAATTTTTTGATGTTTTTCCATTCTCCATTATAGTCTATGAGAATCATTAGAGTGAATGGGCCTATAGGGTTAGGGTTAGGGTTAGAGTTCAGGACACACTTATGTTCAAGTTAAAATTGGGGTTTGGTTTAGGGTTGGATAAGATGAAATTCTCATATCACACTGAAGGGTATACTCTTGATTTGGAAAAATTTTGGATGTTTTTCCATTCTCCATTATAGTCTATGAGAATCATTAGAGTGAATGGGCCCATAGGGTTAGGGTTAGGGTTAGGGTTAGAGTTCAGGACACACTTACGTTCAAGTTAAAATTGGGGTTTGGTTTAGGGTTGGATAAGATGAAATTTTCATATCACACTAAAGGGTATACTCTTGATTTGGAAAATTTTTGGATGTTTTTCCATTCTCCATTATAGTCTATGAGAATCATTAGAGTGAATGGGCCCATAGGGTTAGGGTTAGGGTTAGGGTTAGAGTTCAGGACACACTTACGTTCAAGTTAAAATTGGGGTTTGGTTTAGGGTTGGATAAGATAAAATTTTCATATCACACTAAAGGGTATACTCTTGATTTGGAAAAATTTTGGATGTTTTTCCATTCTCCATTATAGTCTATGAGAATCATTAGAGTGAATGGGCCCATAGGGTTAGCGTTAGGGTTAGAGTTCAGGACACACTTATGTTCAAGTTAAAATTGGGGTTTGGTATAGGGTTGGATAAGATGAAATTCTCATATCACACTGAAGGTTATACTCTTGATTTGGAAAAATTTTGGATGTTTTTCCATTCTCCATTATAGTCTATGAGAATCATTAGAGTGAATGGGCCCATAGGGTTAGGGTTAGGGTTAGAGTTCAGGACACACTTACGTTCAAGTTAAAATTGGGGTTTGGTTTAGGGTTGGATAAGATGAAATTCTCATATTACACTGAAGGGTATACTCTTGATTTGGAAAAATTTTGGATGTTTTTCCATTCTCCATTATAGTCTATGAGAATCATTAGAGTGAATGGGCCCATAGGGTTAGGGTTAGGGTTAGAGTTCAGGACACACTTATATTCAAGTTAAAATTGGGGTTTGGTTTAGGGTTGGATAAGATGAAATTTTCATATCACATTGAAAGGTATACTCTTCATTTGGAAAAATTTTGGATGTTTTTCCATTCTCCATTATAGTCTATGAGAATCATTAGAGTGAATGGGCCCATAGGGTTAGGGTTAGGGTTAGGGTTAGAGTTCAGGACACACTTAAGTTCAAGTTAAAATTGGGGTTTGGTTTAGGGTTGGATAAGATGAAATTTTCATATCACACTAAAGGGTATACTCTTGATTTGGAAAATTTTTGGATGTTTTTCCATTCTCCATTATAGTCTATGAGAATCATTAGAGTGAATGGGCCCATAGGGTTAGGGTTAGGGTTAGAGTTCAGGACACACTTACGTTCAAGTTAAAATTGGGGTTTGGTTTAGGGTTGGATAAGATGAAATTCTCATATCACACTGAAGGGTATACTCTTGATTTGGAAAAATTTTGGATGTTTTTCCATTCTCCATTATAGTCTATGAGAATCATTAGAGTGAATGGGCCCATAGGGTTAGGGTTAGGGTTAGGGTTAGAGTTCAGGACACACTTACGTTCAAGTTAAAATTGGGGTTGGTTTAGGGTTGGATAAGATGAAATTCTCATATCACACTGAAGGGTATACTCTTGATTTGGAAAAATTTTGGATGTTTTTCCATTCTCCATTATAGTCTATGAGAATCATTAGAGTGAATGGGCCCATAGGGTTAGGGTTAGGGTTAGAGTTCAGGACACACTTATGTTCAAGTTAAAATTGGGGTTTGGTTTAGGGTTGGATAAGATGAAATTTTCATATCACATTGAAAGGTATACTCTTGATTTGGAAAAATTTTGGATGTTTTTCCATTCTCCATTATAGTCTATGAGAATCATTAGAGTGAATGGGCCCATAGGGTTAGGGTTAGGGTTAGAGTTCAGGACACACTTATGTTCAAGTTAAAATTGGGGTTTGGTTTAGGGTTGGATAAGATGAAATTCTCATATCACATTGAAAGGTATACTCTTGATTTGGAAAAATTTTGGATGTTTTTCCATTCTCCATTATAGTCTATGAGAATCATTAGAGTGAATGGGCCCATAGGGTTAGGGTTAGGGTTAGGGTTAGAGTTCAGGATACACTTATGTTCAAGTTAAAATTGGGGTTTGGTTTAGGGTTGGATAAGATGAAATTCTCATATCACATTAAAGAGTATACTCTTGATTTGGAAAATTTTTGGATGTTTTTCCATTCTCCATTATAGTCTATGAGAATCATTAGAGTGAATGGGCCTATAGGGTTAGGGTTAGGGTTAGGGTTAGAGTTCAGGACACACTTATGTTCAAGTTAAAATTGGGGTTTGGTTTAGGGTTGGATAAGATGAAATTCTCATATCACACTGAAGGGTATACTCTTGATTTGGAAAAATTTTGGATGTTTTTCCATTCTCCATTATAGTCTATGAGAATCATTAGAGTGAATGGGCCCATAGGGTTAGGGTTAGGGTTAGGGTTAGAGTTCAGGACACACTTACGTTCAAGTTAAAATTGGGGTTTGGTTTAGGGTTGGATAAGATGAAATTTTCATATCACACTAAAGGGTATACTCTTGATTTGGAAAATTTTTGGATGTTTTTCCATTCTCCAATATAGTCTATGAGAATCATTAGAGTGAATGGGCCCATAGGGTTAGGGTTAGGGTTAGGGTTAGAGTTCAGGACACACTTATGTTCAAGTTAAAATTGGGGTTTGGTTTAGGGTTGCATAAGATGAAATTCTCATATCACATTGAAAGGTATACTCTTGATTTGGAAAAATTTTGGATGTTTTTCCATTCTCCATTATAGTCTATGAGAATCATTAGAGTGAATGGGCCCATAGGGTTAGGGTTAGGGTTAGGGTTAGAGTTCAGGACACACTTATGTTCAAGTTAAAATTGGGGTTTGGTTTAGGGTTGGATAAGATGAAATTCTCATATCACATTAAAGAGTATACTCTTGATTTGGAAAATTTTTGGATGTTTTTCCATTCTCCATTATAGTCTATGAGAATCATTAGAGTGAATGGGCCTATAGGGTTAGGGTTAGGGTTAGGGTTAGAGTTCAGGACATACTTATGTTCAAGTTAAAATTGGGGTTTGGTTTAGGGTTGGATAAGATGAAATTCTCATATCACACTGAAGGGTATACTCTTGATTTGGAAAAATTTTGGATGTTTTTCCATTCTCCATTATAGTCTATGAGAATCATTAGAGTGAATGGGCCCATAGGGTTAGGGTTAGGGTTAGAGTTCAGGACACACTTACGTTCAAGTTAAAATTGGGGTTTGGTTTAGGGTTGGATAAGATGAAATTTTCATATCACACTAAAGGGTATACTCTTGATTTGGAAAAATTTTGGATGTTTTTCCATTCTCCATTATAGTCTATGAGAATCATTAGAGTGAATGGGCCCATAGGGTTAGGGTTAGGGTTAGGGTTAGAGTTCAGGAAACACTTACGTTCAAGTTAAAATTGGGGTTTGGTTTAGGGTTGGATAAGATGAAATTTTCATATCACACTAAAGGGTATACTCTTGATTTGGAAAATTTTTGGATGTTTTTCCATTCTCCATTATAGTCTATGAGAATCATTAGAGTGAATGGGCCCATAGGGTTAGGGTTAGGGTTAGAGTTCAGGACACACTTACGTTCAAGTTAAAATTGGGGTTTGGTTTAGGGTTGGATAAGATGAAATTCTCATATCACACTGAAGGGTATACTCTTGATTTGGAAAAATTTTGGATGTTTTTCCATTCTCCATTATAGTCTATGAGAATCATTAGAGTGAATGGGCCCATAGGGTTAGGGTTAGGGTTAGGGTTAGAGTTCAGGACACACTTACGTTCAAGTTAAAATTGGGGTTGGTTTAGGGTTGGATAAGATGAAATTCTCATATCACACTGAAGGGTATACTCTTGATTTGGAAAAATTTTGGATGTTTTTCCATTCTCCATTATAGTCTATGAGAATCATTAGAGTGAATGGGCCCATAGGGTTAGGGTTAGGGTTAGAGTTCAGGACACACTTATGTTCAAGTTAAAATTGGGGTTTGGTTTAGGGTTGGATAAGATGAAATTTTCATATCACATTGAAAGGTATACTCTTGATTTGGAAAAATTTTGGATGTTTTTCCATTCTCCATTATAGTCTATGAGAATCATTAGAGTGAATGGGCCCGTAGGGTTAGGGTTAGGGTTAGGGTTAGAGTTCAGGACACACTTATGTTCAAGTTAAAATTGGGGTTTGGTTTAGGGTTGGATAAGATGAAATTCTCATATCACATTGAAAGGTATACTCTTGATTTGGAAAATTTTTGGATGTTTTTCCATTCTCCATTATAGTCTATGAGAATCATTAGAGTGAATGGGCCCATAGGGTTAGGGTTAGGGTTAGGGTTAGAGTTCAGGACACACTTATGTTCAAGTTAAAATTGGGGTTTGGTTTAGGGTTGGATAAGATGAAATTCTCATATCACATTAAAGAGTATACTCTTGATTTGGAAAATTTTTGGATGTTTTTCCATTCTCCATTATAGTCTATGAGAATCATTAGAGTGAATGGGCCTATAGGGTTAGGGTTAGGGTTAGGGTTAGAGTTCAGGACACACTTATGTTCAAGTTAAAATTGGGGTTTGGTTTAGGGTTGGATAAGATGAAATTCTCATATCACACTGAAGGGTATACTCTTGATTTGGAAAAATTTTGGATGTTTTTCCATTCTCCATTATAGTCTATGAGAATCATTAGAGTGAATGGGCCCATAGGGTTAGGGTTAGGGTTAGGGTTAGAGTTCAGGACACACTTACGTTCAAGTTAAAATTGGGGTTTGGTTTAGGGTTGGATAAGATGAAATTTTCATATCACACTAAAGGGTATACTCTTGATTTGGAAAATTTTTGGATGTTTTTCCATTCTCCATTATAGTCTATGAGAATCATTAGAGTGAATGGGCCCATAGGGTTAGGGTTAGGGTTAGAGTTCAGGACACACTTACGTTCAAGTTAAAATTGGGGTTTGGTTTAGGGTTGGATAAGATGAAATTCTCATATCACACTGAAGGGTATACTCTTGATTTGTAAAAATTTTGGATGTTTTTCCATTCTCCATTATAGTCTATGAGAATCATTAGAATGAATGGGCCCATAGGGTTAGGGTTAGGGTTAGAGTTCAGGACACACTTACGTTCAAGTTAAAATTGGGGTTTGGTTTAGGGTTGGATAAGATGAAGTTCTCATATCACACTGAAGGGTATACTCTTGATTTGGAAAAATTTTGGATGTTTTTCCATTCTCCATTATAGTCTATGAGAATCATTAGAGTGAATGGGCCCATAGGGTTAGGG
Organism: Heteronotia binoei; assembly: GCF_032191835.1. Lineage (NCBI taxonomy): Eukaryota > Metazoa > Chordata > Lepidosauria > Squamata > Gekkonidae > Heteronotia > Heteronotia binoei. The sequence goes on from NW_026800184.1 coordinate 104,751, forward strand.
TTAGGGTTAGGGTTAGAGTTCAGGACACACTTATGTTCAAGTTAAAATTGGGGTTTGGTTTAGGGTTGCATAAGATGAAATTCTCATATCACATTGAAAGGTATACTCTTGATTTGGAAAAATTTTGGATGTTTTTCCATTCTCCATTATAGTCTATGAGAATCATTAGAGTGAATGGGCCCATAGGGTTAGGGTTAGGGTTAGGGTTAGAGTTCAGGACACACTTATGTTCAAGTTAAAATTGGGGTTTGGTTTAGGGTTGGATAAGATGAAATTCTCATATCACATTAAAGAGTATACTCTTGATTTGGAAAATTTTTGGATGTTTTTCCATTCTCCATTATAGTCTATGAGAATCATTAGAGTGAATGGGCCTATAGGGTTAGGGTTAGGGTTAGGGTTAGAGTTCAGGACATACTTATGTTCAAGTTAAAATTGGGGTTTGGTTTAGGGTTGGATAAGATGAAATTCTCATATCACACTGAAGGGTATACTCTTGATTTGGAAAAATTTTGGATGTTTTTCCATTCTCCATTATAGTCTATGAGAATCATTAGAGTGAATGGGCCCATAGGATTAGGGTTAGGGTTAGAGTTCAGGACACACTTACGTTCAAGTTAAAATTGGGGTTTGGTTTAGGGTTGGATAAGATGAAATTTTCATATCACACTAAAGGGTATACTCTTGATTTGGAAAATTTTTGGATGTTTTTCCATTCTCCATTATAGTCTATGAGAATCATTAGAGTGAATGGGCCCATAGGGTTAGGGTTAGGGTTAGGGTTAGAGTTCAGGAAACACTTACGTTCAAGTTAAAATTGGGGTTTGGTTTAGGGTTGGATAAGATGAAATTTTCATATCACACTAAAGGGTATACTCTTGATTTGGAAAATTTTTGGATGTTTTTCCATTCTCCATTATAGTCTATGAGAATCATTAGAGTGAATGGGCCCATAGGGTTAGGGTTAGGGTTAGAGTTCAGGACACACTTACGTTCAAGTTAAAATTGGGGTTTGGTTTAGGGTTGGATAAGATGAAATTCTCATATCACACTGAAGGGTATACTCTTGATTTGGAAAAATTTTGGATGTTTTTCCATTCTCCATTATAGTCTATGAGAATCATTAGAGTGAATGGGCCCATAGGGTTAGGGTTAGGGTTAGGGTTAGAGTTCAGGACACACTTACGTTCAAGTTAAAATTGGGGTTGGTTTAGGGTTGGATAAGATGAAATTCTCATATCACACTGAAGGGTATACTCTTGATTTGGAAAAATTTTGGATGTTTTTCCATTCTCCATTATAGTCTATGAGAATCATTAGAGTGAATGGGCCCATAGGGTTAGGGTTAGGGTTAGAGTTCAGGACACACTTATGTTCAAGTTAAAATTGGGGTTTGGTTTAGGGTTGGATAAGATGAAATTTTCATATCACATTGAAAGGTATACTCTTGATTTGGAAAAATTTTGGATGTTTTTCCATTCTCCATTATAGTCTATGAGAATCATTAGAGTGAATGGGCCCGTAGGGTTAGGGTTAGGGTTAGAGTTCAGGACACACTTATGTTCAAGTTAAAATTGGGGTTTGGTTTAGGGTTGGATAAGATGAAATTTTCATATCACATTGAAAGGTATACTCTTGATTTGGAAAAATTTTGGATGTTTTTCCATTCTCCATTATAGTCTATGAGAATCATTAGAGTGAATGGGCCCATAGGGTTAGGGTTAGGGTTAGGGTTAGAGTTCAGGACACACTTATGTTCAAGTTAAAATTGGGGTTTGGTTTAGGGTTGGATAAGATGAAATTCTCATATCACATTAAAGAGTATACTCTTGATTTGGAAAATTTTTGGATGTTTTTCCATTCTCCATTATAGTCTATGAGAATCATTAGAGTGAATGGGCCTATAGGGTTAGGGTTAGGGTTAGGGTTAGAGTTCAGGACATACTTATGTTCAAGTTAAAATTGGGGTTTGGTTTAGGGTTGGATAAGATGAAATTCTCATATCACACTGAAGGGTATACTCTTGATTTGGAAAAATTTTGGATGTTTTTCCATTCTCCATTATAGTCTATGAGAATCATTAGAGTGAATGGGCCCATAGGGTTAGGGTTAGGGTTAGAGTTCAGGACACACTTACGTTCAAGTTAAAATTGGGGTTTGGTTTAGGGTTGGATAAGATGAAATTTTCATATCACACTAAAGGGTATACTCTTGATTTGGAAAAATTTTGGATGTTTTTCCATTCTCCATTATAGTCTATGAGAATCATTGGAGTGAATGGGCCCATAGGGTTAGGGTTAGGGTTAGGGTTAGAGTTCAGGAAACACTTACGTTCAAGTTAAAATTGGGGTTTGGTTTAGGGTTGGATAAGATGAAATTTTCATATCACACTAAAGGGTATACTCTTGATTTGGAAAATTTTTGGATGTTTTTCCATTCTCCATTATAGTCTATGAGAATCATTAGAGTGAATGGGCCCATAGGGTTAGGGTTAGGGTTAGAGTTCAGGACACACTTACGTTCAAGTTAAAATTGGGGTTTGGTTTAGGGTTGGATAAGATGAAATTCTCATATCACACTGAAGGGTATACTCTTGATTTGGAAAAATTTTGGATGTTTTTCCATTCTCCATTATAGTCTATGAGAATCATTAGAGTGAATGGGCCCATAGGGTTAGGGTTAGGGTTAGGGTTAGAGTTCAGGACACACTTACGTTCAAGTTAAAATTGGGGTTGGTTTAGGGTTGGATAAGATGAAATTCTCATATCACACTGAAGGGTATACTCTTGATTTGGAAAAATTTTGGATGTTTTTCCATTCTCCATTATAGTCTATGAGAATCATTAGAGTGAATGGGCCCATAGGGTTAGGGTTAGGGTTAGAGTTCAGGACACACTTATGTTCAAGTTAAAATTGGGGTTTGGTTTAGGGTTGGATAAGATGAAATTTTCATATCACATTGAAAGGTATACTCTTGATTTGGAAAAATTTTGGATGTTTTTCCATTCTACATTATAGTCTATGAGAATCATTAGAGTGAATGGGCCCGTAGGGTTAGGGTTAGGGTTAGGGTTAGAGTTCAGGACACACTTATGTTCAAGTTAAAATTGGGGTTTGGTTTAGGGTTGGATAAGATGAAATTCTCACATCACATTGAAAGGTATACTCTTGATTTGGAAAATTTTTGGATGTTTTTCCATTCTCCATTATAGTCTATGAGAATCATTAGAGTGAATGGGCCCATAGGGTTAGGGTTAGGGTTAGGGTTAGAGTTCAGGACACACTTATGTTCAAGTTAAAATTGGGGTTTGGTTTAGGGTTGGATAAGATGAAATTCTCATATCACATTAAAGAGTATACTCTTGATTTGGAAAATTTTTGGATGTTTTTCCATTCTCCATTATAGTCTATGAGAATCATTAGAGTGAATGGGCCTATAGGGTTAGGGTTAGGGTTAGGGTTAGAGTTCAGGACACACTTATGTTCAAGTTAAAATTGGGGTTTGGTTTAGGGTTGGATAAGATGAAATTCTCATATCACACTGAAGGGTATACTCTTGATTTGGAAAAATTTTGGATGTTTTTCCATTCTCCATTATAGTCTATGAGAATCATTAGAGTGAATGGGCCCATAGGGTTAGGGTTAGGGTTAGGGTTAGAGTTCAGGACACACTTACGTTCAAGTTAAAATTGGGGTTTGGTTTAGGGTTGGATAAGATGAAATTTTCATATCACACTAAAGGGTATACTCTTGATTTGGAAAATTTTTGGATGTTTTTCCATTCTCCATTATAGTCTATGAGAATCATTAGAGTGAATGGGCCCATAGGGTTAGGGTTAGGGTTAGAGTTCAGGACACACTTACGTTCAAGTTAAAATTGGGGTTTGGTTTAGGGTTGGATAAGATGAAATTCTCATATCACACTGAAGGGTATACTCTTGATTTGTAAAAATTTTGGATGTTTTTCCATTCTCCATTATAGTCTATGAGAATCATTAGAGTGAATGGGCCCATAGGGTTAGGGTTAGGGTTAGAGTTCAGGACACACTTACGTTCAAGTTAAAATTGGGGTTTGGTTTAGGGTTGGATAAGATGAAATTCTCATATCACACTGAAGGGTATACTCTTGATTTGGAAAAATTTTGGATGTTTTTCCATTCTCCATTATAGTCTATGAGAATCATTAGAGTGAATGGGCCCATAGGGTTAGGGTTAGGGTTAGGGTTAGAGTTCAGGACACACTTATGTTCAAGTTAAAATTGGGGTTTGGTTTAGGGTTGCATAAGATGAAATTCTCATATCACATTGAAAGGTATACTCTTGATTTGGAAAAATTTTGGATGTTTTTCCATTCTCCATTATAGTCTATGAGAATCATTAGAGTGAATGGGCCCATAGGGTTAGGGTTAGGGTTAGGGTTAGAGTTCAGGACACACTTATGTTCAAGTTAAAATTGGGGTTTGGTTTAGGGTTGGATAAGATGAAATTCTCATATCACATTAAAGAGTATACTCTTGATTTGGAAAATTTTTGGATGTTTTTCCATTCTCCATTATAGTCTATGAGAATCATTAGAGTGAATGGGCCTATAGGGTTAGGGTTAGGGTTAGGGTTAGAGTTCAGGACATACTTATGTTCAAGTTAAAATTGGGGTTTGGTTTAGGGTTGGATAAGATGAAATTCTCATATCACACTGAAGGGTATACTCTTGATTTGGAAAAATTTTGGATGTTTTTCCATTCTCCATTATAGTCTATGAGAATCATTAGAGTGAATGGGCCCATAGGATTAGGGTTAGGGTTAGAGTTCAGGACACACTTACGTTCAAGTTAAAATTGGGGTTTGGTTTAGGGTTGGATAAGATGAAATTTTCATATCACACTAAAGGGTATACTCTTGATTTGGAAAATTTTTGGATGTTTTTCCATTCTCCATTATAGTCTATGAGAATCATTAGAGTGAATGGGCCCATAGGGTTAGGGTTAGGGTTAGGGTTAGAGTTCAGGAAACACTTACGTTCAAGTTAAAATTGGGGTTTGGTTTAGGGTTGGATAAGATGAAATTTTCATATCACACTAAAGGGTATACTCTTGATTTGGAAAATTTTTGGATGTTTTTCCATTCTCCATTATAGTCTATGAGAATCATTAGAGTGAATGGGCCCATAGGGTTAGGGTTAGGGTTAGAGTTCAGGACACACTTACGTTCAAGTTAAAATTGGGGTTTGGTTTAGGGTTGGATAAGATGAAATTCTCATATCACACTGAAGGGTATACTCTTGATTTGGAAAAATTTTGGATGTTTTTCCATTCTCCATTATAGTCTATGAGAATCATTAGAGTGAATGGGCCCATAGGGTTAGGGTTAGGGTTAGGGTTAGAGTTCAGGACACACTTACGTTCAAGTTAAAATTGGGGTTGGTTTAGGGTTGGATAAGATGAAATTCTCATATCACACTGAAGGGTATACTCTTGATTTGGAAAAATTTTGGATGTTTTTCCATTCTCCATTATAGTCTATGAGAATCATTAGAGTGAATGGGCCCATAGGGTTAGGGTTAGGGTTAGGGTTAGAGTTCAGGACACACTTACGTTCAAGTTAAAATTGGGGTTTGGTTTAGGGTTGGATAAGATGAAATTTTCATATCACACTAAAGGGTATACTCTTGATTTGGAAAATTTTTGGATGTTTTTCCATTCTCCAATATAGTCTATGAGAATCATTAGAGTGAATGGGCCCATAGGGTTAGGGTTAGGGTTAGGGTTAGAGTTCAGGACACACTTATGTTCAAGTTAAAATTGGGGTTTGGTTTAGGGTTGCATAAGATGAAATTCTCATATCACATTGAAAGGTATACTCTTGATTTGGAAAAATTTTGGATGTTTTTCCATTCTCCATTATAGTCTATGAGAATCATTAGAGTGAATGGGCCCATAGGGTTAGGGTTAGGGTTAGGGTTAGAGTTCAGGACACACTTATGTTCAAGTTAAAATTGGGGTTTGGTTTAGGGTTGGATAAGATGAAATTCTCATATCACACTGAAGGGTATACTCTTGATTTGGAAAAATTTTGGATGTTTTTCCATTCTCCATTATAGTCTATGAGAATCATTAGAGTGAATGGGCCCATAGGGTTAGGGTTAGGGTTAGAGTTCAGGACACACTTACGTTCAAGTTAAAATTGGGGTTTGGTTTAGGGTTGGATAAGATGAAATTTTCATATCACACTAAAGGGTATACTCTTGATTTGGAAAAATTTTGGATGTTTTTCCATTCTCCATTATAGTCTATGAGAATCATTAGAGTGAATGGGCCCATAGGGTTAGGGTTAGGGTTAGGGTTAGAGTTCAGGAAACACTTACGTTCAAGTTAAAATTGGGGTTTGGTTTAGGGTTGGATAAGATGAAATTTTCATATCACACTAAAGGGTATACTCTTGATTTGGAAAATTTTTGGATGTTTTTCCATTCTCCATTATAGTCTATGAGAATCATTAGAGTGAATGGGCCCATAGGGTTAGGGTTAGGGTTAGAGTTCAGGACACACTTACGTTCAAGTTAAAATTGGGGTTTGGTTTAGGGTTGGATAAGATGAAATTCTCATATCACACTGAAGGGTATACTCTTGATTTGGAAAAATTTTGGATGTTTTTCCATTCTCCATTATAGTCTATGAGAATCATTAGAGTGAATGGGCCCATAGGGTTAGGGTTAGGGTTAGGGTTAGAGTTCAGGACACACTTACGTTCAAGTTAAAATTGGGGTTGGTTTAGGGTTGGATAAGATGAAATTCTCATATCACACTGAAGGGTATACTCTTGATTTGGAAAAATTTTGGATGTTTTTCCATTCTCCATTATAGTCTATGAGAATCATTAGAGTGAATGGGCCCATAGGGTTAGGGTTAGGGTTAGAGTTCAGGACACACTTATGTTCAAGTTAAAATTGGGGTTTGGTTTAGGGTTGGATAAGATGAAATTTTCATATCACATTGAAAGGTATACTCTTGATTTGGAAAAATTTTGGATGTTTTTCCATTCTCCATTATAGTCTATGAGAATCATTAGAGTGAATGGGCCCGTAGGGTTAGGGTTAGGGTTAGGGTTAGAGTTCAGGACACACTTATGTTCAAGTTAAAATTGGGGTTTGGTTTAGGGTTGGATAAGATGAAATTCTCATATCACATTGAAAGGTATACTCTTGATTTGGAAAATTTTTGGATGTTTTTCCATTCTCCATTATAGTCTATGAGAATCATTAGAGTGAATGGGCCCATAGGGTTAGGGTTAGGGTTAGGGTTAGAGTTCAGGACACACTTATGTTCAAGTTAAAATTGGGGTTTGGTTTAGGGTTGGATAAGATGAAATTCTCATATCACATTAAAGAGTATACTCTTGATTTGGAAAATTTTTGGATGTTTTTCCGTTCTCCATTATAGTCTATGAGAATCATTAGAGTGAATGGGCCTATAGGGTTAGGGTTAGGGTTAGGGTTAGAGTTCAGGACACACTTATGTTCAAGTTAAAATTGGGGTTTGGTTTAGGGTTGGATAAGATGAAATTCTCATATCACACTGAAGGGTATACTCTTGATTTGGAAAAATTTTGGATGTTTTTCCATTCTCCATTATAGTCTATGAGAATCATTAGAGTGAATGGGCCCATAGGGTTAGGGTTAGGGTTAGGGTTAGAGTTCAGGACACACTTACGTTCAAGTTAAAATTGGGGTTTGGTTTAGGGTTGGATAAGATGAAATTTTCATATCACACTAAAGGGTATACTCTTGATTTGGAAAATTTTTGGATGTTTTTCCATTCTCCATTATAGTCTATGAGAATCATTAGAGTGAATGGGCCCATAGGGTTAGGGTTAGGGTTAGAGTTCAGGACACACTTACGTTCAAGTTAAAATTGGGGTTTGGTTTAGGGTTGGATAAGATGAAATTCTCATATCACACTGAAGGGTATACTCTTGATTTGTAAAAATTTTGGATGTTTTTCCATTCTCCATTATAGTCTATGAGAATCATTAGAGTGAATGGGCCCATAGGGTTAGGGTTAGGGTTAGAGTTCAGGACACACTTACGTTCAAGTTAAAATTGGGGTTTGGTTTAGGGTTGGATAAGATGAAATTCTCATATCACACTGAAGGGTATACTCTTGATTTGGAAAAATTTTGGATGTTTTTCCATTCTCCATTATAGTCTATGAGAATCATTAGAGTGAATGGGCCCATAGGGTTAGGGTTAGGGTTAGGGTTAGAGTTCAGGACACACTTATGTTCAAGTTAAAATTGGGGTTTGGTTTAGGGTTGCATAAGATGAAATTCTCATATCACATTGAAAGGTATACTCTTGATTTGGAAAAATTTTGGATGTTTTTCCATTCTCCATTATAGTCTATGAGAATCATTAGAGTGAATGGGCCCATAGGGTTAGGGTTAGGGTTAGGGTTAGAGTTCAGGACACACTTATGTTCAAGTTAAAATTGGGGTTTGGTTTAGGGTTGGATAAGATGAAATTCTCATATCACATTAAAGAGTATACTCTTGATTTGGAAAATTTTTGGATGTTTTTCCATTCTCCATTATAGTCTATGAGAATCATTAGAGTGAATGGGCCTATAGGGTTAGGGTTAGGGTTAGGGTTAGAGTTCAGGACATACTTATGTTCAAGTTAAAATTGGGGTTTGGTTTAGGGTTGGATAAGATGAAATTCTCATATCACACTGAAGGGTATACTCTTGATTTGGAAAAATTTTGGATGTTTTTCCATTCTCCATTATAGTCTATGAGAATCATTAGAGTGAATGGGCCCATAGGATTAGCGTTAGGGTTAGAGTTCAGGACACACTTACGTTCAAGTTAAAATTGGGGTTTGGTTTAGGGTTGGATAAGATGAAATTTTCATATCACACTAAAGGGTATACTCTTGATTTGGAAAATTTTTGGATGTTTTTCCATTCTCCATTATAGTCTATGAGAATCATTAGAGTGAATGGGCCCATAGGGTTAGGGTTAGGGTTAGGGTTAGAGTTCAGGAAAGACTTACGTTCAAGTTAAAATTGGGGTTTGGTTTAGGGTTGGATAAGATGAAATTTTCATATCACACTAAAGGGTATACTCTTGATTTGGAAAATTTTTGGATGTTTTTCCATTCTCCATTATAGTCTATGAGAATCATTAGAGTGAATGGGCCCATAGGGTTAGGGTTAGGGTTAGAGTTCAGGACACACTTACGTTCAAGTTAAAATTGGGGTTTGGTTTAGGGTTGGATAAGATGAAATTCTCATATCACACTGAAGGGTATACTCTTGATTTGGAAAAATTTTGGATGTTTTTCCATTCTCCATTATAGTCTATGAGAATCATTAGAGTGAATGGGCCCATAGGGTTAGGGTTAGGGTTAGGGTTAGAGTTCAGGACACACTTACGTTCAAGTTAAAATTGGGGTTGGTTTAGGGTTGGATAAGATGAAATTCTCATATCACACTGAAGGGTATACTCTTGATTTGGAAAAATTTTGGATGTTTTTCCATTCTCCATTATAGTCTATGAGAATCATTAGAGTGAATGGGCCCATAGGGTTAGGGTTAGGGTTAGAGTTCAGGACACACTTATGTTCAAGTTAAAATTGGGGTTTGGTTTAGGGTTGGATAAGATGAAATTTTCATATCACATTGAAAGGTATACTCTTGATTTGGAAAAATTTTGGATGTTTTTCCATTCTCCATTATAGTCTATGAGAATCATTAGAGTGAATGGGCCCGTAGGGTTAGGGTTAGGGTTAGAGTTCAGGACACACTTATGTTCAAGTTAAAATTGGGGTTTGGTTTAGGGTTGGATAAGATGAAATTTTCATATCACATTGAAAGGTATACTCTTGATTTGGAAAAATTTTGGATGTTTTTCCATTCTCCATTATAGTCTATGAGAATCATTAGAGTGAATGGGCCCATAGGGTTAGGGTTAGGGTTAGGGTTAGAGTTCAGGACACACTTATGTTCAAGTTAAAATTGGGGTTTGGTTTAGGGTTGGATAAGATGAAATTCTCATATCACATTAAAGAGTATACTCTTGATTTGGAAAATTTTTGGATGTTTTTCCATTCTCCATTATAGTCTATGAGAATCATTAGAGTGAATGGGCCTATAGGGTTAGGGTTAGGGTTAGGGTTAGAGTTCAGGACATACTTATGTTCAAGTTAAAATTGGGGTTTGGTTTAGGGTTGGATAAGATGAAATTCTCATATCACACTGAAGGGTATACTCTTGATTTGGAAAAATTTTGGATGTTTTTCCATTCTCCATTATAGTCTATGAGAATCATTAGAGTGAATGGGCCCATAGGGTTAGGGTTAGGGTTAGAGTTCAGGACACACTTACGTTCAAGTTAAAATTGGGGTTTGGTTTAGGGTTGGATAAGATGAAATTTTCATATCACACTAAAGGGTATACTCTTGATTTGGAAAAATTTTGGATGTTTTTCCATTCTCCATTATAGTCTATGAGAATCATTGGAGTGAATGGGCCCATAGGGTTAGGGTTAGGGTTAGGGTTAGAGTTCAGGAAACACTTACGTTCAAGTTAAAATTGGGGTTTGGTTTAGGGTTGGATAAGATGAAATTTTCATATCACACTAAAGGGTATACTCTTGATTTGGAAAATTTTTGGATGTTTTTCCATTCTCCATTATAGTCTATGAGAATCATTAGAGTGAATGGGCCCATAGGGTTAGGGTTAGGGTTAGAGTTCAGGACACACTTACGTTCAAGTTAAAATTGGGGTTTGGTTTAGGGTTGGATAAGATGAAATTCTCATATCACACTGAAGGGTATACTCTTGATTTGGAAAAATTTTGGATGTTTTTCCATTCTCCATTATAGTCTATGAGAATCATTAGAGTGAATGGGCCCATAGGGTTAGGGTTAGGGTTAGGGTTAGAGTTCAGGACACACTTACGTTCAAGTTAAAATTGGGGTTGGTTTAGGGTTGGATAAGATGAAATTCTCATATCACACTGAAGGGTATACTCTTGATTTGGAAAAATTTTGGATGTTTTTCCATTCTCCATTATAGTCTATGAGAATCATTAGAGTGAATGGGCCCATAGGGTTAGGGTTAGGGTTAGAGTTCAGGACACACTTATGTTCAAGTTAAAATTGGGGTTTGGTTTAGGGTTGGATAAGATGAAATTTTCATATCACATTGAAAGGTATACTCTTGATTTGGAAAAATTTTGGATGTTTTTCCATTCTCCATTATAGTCTATGAGAATCATTAGAGTGAATGGGCCCGTAGGGTTAGGGTTAGGGTTAGGGTTAGAGTTCAGGACACACTTATGTTCAAGTTAAAATTGGGGTTTGGTTTAGGGTTGGATAAGATGAAATTCTCACATCACATTGAAAGGTATACTCTTGATTTGGAAAATTTTTGGATGTTTTTCCATTCTCCATTATAGTCTATGAGAATCATTAGAGTGAATGGGCCCATAGGGTTAGGGTTAGGGTTAGAGTTCAGGACACACTTACGTTCAAGTTAAAATTGGGGTTTGGTTTAGGGTTGGATAAGATGAAATTCTCATATCACACTGAAGGGTATACTCTTGATTTGGAAAAATTTTGGATGTTTTTCCATTCTCCATTATAGTCTATGAGAATCATTAGAGTGAATGGGCCCATAGGGTTAGGGTTAGGGTTAGGGTTAGAGTTCAGGACACACTTATGTTCAAGTTAAAATTGGGGTTTGGTTTAGGGTTGCATAAGATGAAATTCTCATATCACATTGAAAGGTATACTCTTGATTTGGAAAAATTTTGGATGTTTTTCCATTCTCCATTATAGTCTATGAGAATCATTAGAGTGAATGGGCCCATAGGGTTAGGTTAGGGTTAGGGTTAGAGTTCAGGACACACTTATGTTCAAGTTAAAATTGGGGTTTGGTTTAGGGTTGGATAAGATGAAATTCTCATATCACATTAAAGAGTATACTCTTGATTTGGAAAATTTTTGGATGTTTTTCCATTCTCCATTATAGTCTATGAGAATCATTAGAGTGAATGGGCCTATAGGGTTAGGGTTAGGGTTAGGGTTAGAGTTCAGGACATACTTATGTTCAAGTTAAAATTGGGGTTTGGTTTAGGGTTGGATAAGATGAAATTCTCATATCACACTGAAGGGTATACTCTTGATTTGGAAAAATTTTGGATGTTTTTCCATTCTCCATTATAGTCTATGAGAATCATTAGAGTGAATGGGCCCATAGGATTAGGGTTAGGGTTAGAGTTCAGGACACACTTACGTTCAAGTTAAAATTGGGGTTTGGTTTAGGGTTGGATAAGATGAAATTTTCATATCACACTAAAGGGTATACTCTTGATTTGGAAAATTTTTGGATGTTTTTCCATTCTCCATTATAGTCTATGAGAATCATTAGAGTGAATGGGCCCATAGGGTTAGGGTTAGGGTTAGGGTTAGAGTTCAGGAAACACTTACGTTCAAGTTAAAATTGGGGTTTGGTTTAGGGTTGGATAAGATGAAATTTTCATATCACACTAAAGGGTATACTCTTGATTTGGAAAATTTTTGGATGTTTTTCCATTCTCCATTATAGTCTATGAGAATCATTAGAGTGAATGGGCCCATAGGGTTAGGGTTAGGGTTAGAGTTCAGGACACACTTACGTTCAAGTTAAAATTGGGGTTTGGTTTAGGGTTGGATAAGATGAAATTCTCATATCACACTGAAGGGTATACTCTTGATTTGGAAAAATTTTGGATGTTTTTCCATTCTCCATTATAGTCTATGAGAATCATTAGAGTGAATGGGCCCATAGGGTTAGGGTTAGGGTTAGGGTTAGAGTTCAGGACACACTTACGTTCAAGTTAAAATTGGGGTTGGTTTAGGGTTGGATAAGATGAAATTCTCATATCACACTGAAGGGTATACTCTTGATTTGGAAAAATTTTGGATGTTTTTCCATTCTCCATTATAGTCTATGAGAATCATTAGAGTGAATGGGCCCATAGGGTTAGGGTTAGGGTTAGGGTTAGAGTTCAGGACACACTTACGTTCAAGTTAAAATTGGGGTTTGGTTTAGGGTTGGATAAGATGAAATTTTCATATCACACTAAAGGGTATACTCTTGATTTGGAAAATTTTTGGATGTTTTTCCATTCTCCAATATAGTCTATGAGAATCATTAGAGTGAATGGGCCCATAGGGTTAGGGTTAGGGTTAGGGTTAGAGTTCAGGACACACTTATGTTCAAGTTAAAATTGGGGTTTGGTTTAGGGTTGCATAAGATGAAATTCTCATATCACATTGAAAGGTATACTCTTGATTTGGAAAAATTTTGGATGTTTTTCCATTCTCCATTATAGTCTATGAGAATCATTAGAGTGAATGGGCCCATAGGGTTAGGGTTAGGGTTAGGGTTAGAGTTCAGGACACACTTATGTTCAAGTTAAAATTGGGGTTTGGTTTAGGGTTGGATAAGATGAAATTCTCATATCACATTAAAGAGTATACTCTTGATTTGGAAAATTTTTGGATGTTTTTCCATTCTCCATTATAGTCTATGAGAATCATTAGAGTGAATGGGCCTATAGGGTTAGGGTTAGGGTTAGGGTTAGAGTTCAGGACATACTTATGTTCAAGTTAAAATTGGGGTTTGGTTTAGGGTTGGATAAGATGAAATTCTCATATCACACTGAAGGGTATACTCTTGATTTGGAAAAATTTTGGATGTTTTTCCATTCTCCATTATAGTCTATGAGAATCATTAGAGTGAATGGGCCCATAGGGTTAGGGTTAGGGTTAGAGTTCAGGACACACTTACGTTCAAGTTAAAATTGGGGTTTGGTTTAGGGTTGGATAAGATGAAATTTTCATATCACACTAAAGGGTATACTCTTGATTTGGAAAAATTTTGGATGTTTTTCCATTCTCCATTATAGTCTATGAGAATCATTAGAGTGAATGGGCCCATAGGGTTAGGGTTAGGGTTAGGGTTAGAGTTCAGGAAACACTTACGTTCAAGTTAAAATTGGGGTTTGGTTTAGGGTTGGATAAGATGAAATTTTCCTATCACACTAAAGGGTATACTCTTGATTTGGAAAATTTTTGGATGTTTTTCCATTCTCCATTATAGTCTATGAGAATCATTAGAGTGAATGGGCCCATAGGGTTAGGGTTAGGGTTAGAGTTCAGGACACACTTACGTTCAAGTTAAAATTGGGGTTTGGTTTAGGGTTGGATAAGATGAAATTCTCATATCACACTGAAGGGTATACTCTTGATTTGGAAAAATTTTGGATGTTTTTCCATTCTCCATTATAGTCTATGAGAATCATTAGAGTGAATGGGCCCATAGGGTTAGGGTTAGGGTTAGGGTTAGAGTTCAGGACACACTTACGTTCAAGTTAAAATTGGGGTTGGTTTAGGGTTGGATAAGATGAAATTCTCATATCACACTGAAGGGTATACTCTTGATTTGGAAAAATTTTGGATGTTTTTCCATTCTCCATTATAGTCTATGAGAATCATTAGAGTGAATGGGCCCATAGGGTTAGGGTTAGGGTTAGAGTTCAGGACACACTTATGTTCAAGTTAAAATTGGGGTTTGGTTTAGGGTTGGATAAGATGAAATTTTCATATCACATTGAAAGGTATACTCTTGATTTGGAAAAATTTTGGATGTTTTTCCATTCTCCATTATAGTCTATGAGAATCATTAGAGTGAATGGGCCCGTAGGGTTAGGGTTAGGGTTAGGGTTAGAGTTCAGGACACACTTATGTTCAAGTTAAAATTGGGGTTTGGTTTAGGGTTGGATAAGATGAAATTCTCATATCACATTGAAAGGTATACTCTTGATTTGGAAAATTTTTGGATGTTTTTCCATTCTCCATTATAGTCTATGAGAATCATTAGAGTGAATGGGCCCATAGGGTTAGGGTTAGGGTTAGGGTTAGAGTTCAGGACACACTTATGTTCAAGTTAAAATTGGGGTTTGGTTTAGGGTTGGATAAGATGAAATTCTCATATCACATTAAAGAGTATACTCTTGATTTGGAAAATTTTTGGATGTTTTTCCGTTCTCCATTATAGTCTATGAGAATCATTAGAGTGAATGGGCCTATAGGGTTAGGGTTAGGGTTAGGGTTAGAGTTCAGGACACACTTATGTTCAAGTTAAAATTGGGGTTTGGTTTAGGGTTGGATAAGATGAAATTCTCATATCACACTGAAGGGTATACTCTTGATTTGGAAAAATTTTGGATGTTTTTCCATTCTCCATTATAGTCTATGAGAATCATTAGAGTGAATGGGCCCATAGGGTTAGGGTTAGGGTTAGGGTTAGAGTTCAGGACACACTTACGTTCAAGTTAAAATTGGGGTTTGGTTTAGGGTTGGATAAGATGAAATTTTCATATCACACTAAAGGGTATACTCTTGATTTGGAAAATTTTTGGATGTTTTTCCATTCTCCATTATAGTCTATGAGAATCATTAGAGTGAATGGGCCCATAGGGTTAGGGTTAGGGTTAGAGTTCAGGACACACTTACGTTCAAGTTAAAATTGGGGTTTGGTTTAGGGTTGGATAAGATGAAATTCTCATATCACACTGAAGGGTATACTCTTGATTTGTAAAAATTTTGGATGTTTTTCCATTCTCCATTATAGTCTATGAGAATCATTAGAGTGAATGGGCCCATAGGGTTAGGGTTAGGGTTAGAGTTCAGGACACACTTACGTTCAAGTTAAAATTGGGGTTTGGTTTAGGGTTGGATAAGATGAAATTCTCATATCACACTGAAGGGTATACTCTTGATTTGGAAAAATTTTGGATGTTTTTCCATTCTCCATTATAGTCTATGAGAATCATTAGAGTGAATGGGCCCATAGGGTTAGGGTTAGGGTTAGGGTTAGAGTTCAGGACACACTTATGTTCAAGTTAAAATTGGGGTTTGGTTTAGGGTTGCATAAGATGAAATTCTCATATCACATTGAAAGGTATACTCTTGATTTGGAAAAATTTTGGATGTTTTTCCATTCTCCATTATAGTCTATGAGAATCATTAGAGTGAATGGGCCCATAGGGTTAGGGTTAGGGTTAGGGTTAGAGTTCAGGACACACTTATGTTCAAGTTAAAATTGGGGTTTGGTTTAGGGTTGGATAAGATGAAATTCTCATATCACATTAAAGAGTATACTCTTGATTTGGAAAATTTTTGGATGTTTTTCCATTCTCCATTATAGTCTATGAGAATCATTAGAGTGAATGGGCCTATAGGGTTAGGGTTAGGGTTAGGGTTAGAGTTCAGGACATACTTATGTTCAAGTTAAAATTGGGGTTTGGTTTAGGGTTGGATAAGATGAAATTCTCATATCACACTGAAGGGTATACTCTTGATTTGGAAAAATTTTGGATGTTTTTCCATTCTCCATTATAGTCTATGAGAATCATTAGAGTGAATGGGCCCATAGGATTAGCGTTAGGGTTAGAGTTCAGGACACACTTACGTTCAAGTTAAAATTGGGGTTTGGTTTAGGGTTGGATAAGATGAAATTTTCATATCACACTAAAGGGTATACTCTTGATTTGGAAAATTTTTGGATGTTTTTCCATTCTCCATTATAGTCTATGAGAATCATTAGAGTGAATGGGCCCATAGGGTTAGGGTTAGGGTTAGGGTTAGAGTTCAGGAAACACTTACGTTCAAGTTAAAATTGGGGTTTGGTTTAGGGTTGGATAAGATGAAATTTTCATATCACACTAAAGGGTATACTCTTGATTTGGAAAATTTTTGGATGTTTTTCCATTCTCCATTATAGTCTATGAGAATCATTAGAGTGAATGGGCCCATAGGGTTAGGGTTAGGGTTAGAGTTCAGGACACACTTACGTTCAAGTTAAAATTGGGGTTTGGTTTAGGGTTGGATAAGATGAAATTCTCATATCACACTGAAGGGTATACTCTTGATTTGGAAAAATTTTGGATGTTTTTCCATTCTCCATTATAGTCTATGAGAATCATTAGAGTGAATGGGCCCATAGGGTTAGGGTTAGGGTTAGGGTTAGAGTTCAGGACACACTTACGTTCAAGTTAAAATTGGGGTTGGTTTAGGGTTGGATAAGATGAAATTCTCATATCACACTGAAGGGTATACTCTTGATTTGGAAAAATTTTGGATGTTTTTCCATTCTCCATTATAGTCTATGAGAATCATTAGAGTGAATGGGCCCATAGGGTTAGGGTTAGGGTTAGAGTTCAGGACACACTTATGTTCAAGTTAAAATTGGGGTTTGGTTTAGGGTTGGATAAGATGAAATTTTCATATCACATTGAAAGGTATACTCTTGATTTGGAAAAATTTTGGATGTTTTTCCATTCTCCATTATAGTCTATGAGAATCATTAGAGTGAATGGGCCCGTAGGGTTAGGGTTAGGGTTAGAGTTCAGGACACACTTATGTTCAAGTTAAAATTGGGGTTTGGTTTAGGGTTGGATAAGATGAAATTTTCATATCACATTGAAAGGTATACTCTTGATTTGGAAAAATTTTGGATGTTTTTCCATTCTCCATTATAGTCTATGAGAATCATTAGAGTGAATGGGCCCATAGGGTTAGGGTTAGGGTTAGGGTTAGAGTTCAGGACACACTTATGTTCAAGTTAAAATTGGGGTTTGGTTTAGGGTTGGATAAGATGAAATTCTCATATCACATTAAAGAGTATACTCTTGATTTGGAAAATTTTTGGATGTTTTTCCATTCTCCATTATAGTCTATGAGAATCATTAGAGTGAATGGGCCTATAGGGTTAGGGTTAGGGTTAGGGTTAGAGTTCAGGACATACTTATGTTCAAGTTAAAATTGGGGTTTGGTTTAGGGTTGGATAAGATGAAATTCTCATATCACACTGAAGGGTATACTCTTGATTTGGAAAAATTTTGGATGTTTTTCCATTCTCCATTATAGTCTATGAGAATCATTAGAGTGAATGGGCCCATAGGGTTAGGGTTAGGGTTAGAGTTCAGGACACACTTACGTTCAAGTTAAAATTGGGGTTTGGTTTAGGGTTGGATAAGATGAAATTTTCATATCACACTAAAGGGTATACTCTTGATTTGGAAAAATTTTGGATGTTTTTCCATTCTCCATTATAGTCTATGAGAATCATTGGAGTGAATGGGCCCATAGGGTTAGGGTTAGGGTTAGGGTTAGAGTTCAGGAAACACGTTCAAGTTAAAATTGGGGTTTGGTTTAGGGTTGGATAAGATGAAATTTTCATATCACACTAAAGGGTATACTCTTGATTTGGAAAATTTTTGGATGTTTTTCCATTCTCCATTATAGTCTATGAGAATCATTAGAGTGAATGGGCCCATAGGGTTAGGGTTAGGGTTAGAGTTCAGGACACACTTACGTTCAAGTTAAAATTGGGGTTTGGTTTAGGGTTGGATAAGATGAAATTCTCATATCACACTGAAGGGTATACTCTTGATTTGGAAAAATTTTGGATGTTTTTCCATTCTCCATTATAGTCTATGAGAATCATTAGAGTGAATGGGCCCATAGGGTTAGGGTTAGGGTTAGGGTTAGAGTTCAGGACACACTTACGTTCAAGTTAAAATTGGGGTTGGTTTAGGGTTGGATAAGATGAAATTCTCATATCACACTGAAGGGTATACTCTTGATTTGGAAAAATTTTGGATGTTTTTCCATTCTCCATTATAGTCTATGAGAATCATTAGAGTGAATGGGCCCATAGGGTTAGGGTTAGGGTTAGGGTTAGAGTTCAGGACACACTTATGTTCAAGTTAAAATTGGGGTTTGGTTTAGGGTTGGATAAGATGAAATTCTCATATCACATTAAAGAGTATACTCTTGATTTGGAAAATTTTTGGATGTTTTTCCATTCTCCATTATAGTCTATGAGAATCATTAGAGTGAATGGGCCTATAGGGTTAGGGTTAGGGTTAGGGTTAGAGTTCAGGACACACTTATGTTCAAGTTAAAATTGGGGTTTGGTTTAGGGTTGGATAAGATGAAATTCTCATATCACACTGAAGGGTATACTCTTGATTTGGAAAAATTTTGGATGTTTTTCCATTCTCCATTATAGTCTATGAGAATCATTAGAGTGAATGGGCCCATAGGGTTAGGGTTAGGGTTAGGGTTAGAGTTCAGGACACACTTACGTTCAAGTTAAAATTGGGGTTTGGTTTAGGGTTGGATAAGATGAAATTTTCATATCACACTAAAGGGTATACTCTTGATTTGGAAAATTTTTGGATGTTTTTCCATTCTCCATTATAGTCTATGAGAATCATTAGAGTGAATGGGCCCATAGGGTTAGGGTTAGGGTTAGAGTTCAGGACACACTTACGTTCAAGTTAAAATTGGGGTTTGGTTTAGGGTTGGATAAGATGAAATTCTCATATCACACTGAAGGGTATACTCTTGATTTGTAAAAATTTTGGATGTTTTTCCATTCTCCATTATAGTCTATGAGAATCATTAGAGTGAATGGGCCCATAGGGTTAGGGTTAGGGTTAGAGTTCAGGACACACTTACGTTCAAGTTAAAATTGGGGTTTGGTTTAGGGTTGGATAAGATGAAATTCTCATATCACACTGAAGGGTATACTCTTGATTTGGAAAAATTTTGGATGTTTTTCCATTCTCCATTATAGTCTATGAGAATCATTAGAGTGAATGGGCCCATAGGGTTAGGGTTAGGGTTAGGGTTAGAGTTCAGGACACACTTATGTTCAAGTTAAAATTGGGGTTTGGTTTAGGGTTGCATAAGATGAAATTCTCATATCACATTGAAAGGTATACTCTTGATTTGGAAAAATTTTGGATGTTTTTCCATTCTCCATTATAGTCTATGAGAATCATTAGAGTGAATGGGCCCATAGGGTTAGGGTTAGGGTTAGGGTTAGAGTTCAGGACACACTTATGTTCAAGTTAAAATTGGGGTTTGGTTTAGGGTTGGATAAGATGAAATTCTCATATCACATTAAAGAGTATACTCTTGATTTGGAAAATTTTTGGATGTTTTTCCATTCTCCATTATAGTCTATGAGAATCATTAGAGTGAATGGGCCTATAGGGTTAGGGTTAGGGTTAGGGTTAGAGTTCAGGACATACTTATGTTCAAGTTAAAATTGGGGTTTGGTTTAGGGTTGGATAAGATGAAATTCTCATATCACACTGAAGGGTATACTCTTGATTTGGAAAAATTTTGGATGTTTTTCCATTCTCCATTATAGTCTATGAGAATCATTAGAGTGAATGGGCCCATAGGATTAGGGTTAGGGTTAGAGTTCAGGACACACTTACGTTCAAGTTAAAATTGGGGTTTGGTTTAGGGTTGGATAAGATGAAATTTTCATATCACACTAAAGGGTATACTCTTGATTTGGAAAATTTTTGGATGTTTTTCCATTCTCCATTATAGTCTATGAGAATCATTAGAGTGAATGGGCCCATAGGGTTAGGGTTAGGGTTAGGGTTAGAGTTCAGGAAACACTTACGTTCAAGTTAAAATTGGGGTTTGGTTTAGGGTTGGATAAGATGAAATTTTCATATCACACTAAAGGGTATACTCTTGATTTGGAAAATTTTTGGATGTTTTTCCATTCTCCATTATAGTCTATGAGAATCATTAGAGTGAATGGGCCCATAGGGTTAGGGTTAGGGTTAGAGTTCAGGACACACTTACGTTCAAGTTAAAATTGGGGTTTGGTTTAGGGTTGGATAAGATGAAATTCTCATATCACACTGAAGGGTATACTCTTGATTTGGAAAAATTTTGGATGTTTTTCCATTCTCCATTATAGTCTATGAGAATCATTAGAGTGAATGGGCCCATAGGGTTAGGGTTAGGGTTAGGGTTAGAGTTCAGGACACACTTACGTTCAAGTTAAAATTGGGGTTGGTTTAGGGTTGGATAAGATGAAATTCTCATATCACACTGAAGGGTATACTCTTGATTTGGAAAAATTTTGGATGTTTTTCCATTCTCCATTATAGTCTATGAGAATCATTAGAGTGAATGGGCCCATAGGGTTAGGGTTAGGGTTAGAGTTCAGGACACACTTATGTTCAAGTTAAAATTGGGGTTTGGTTTAGGGTTGGATAAGATGAAATTTTCATATCACATTGAAAGGTATACTCTTGATTTGGAAAAATTTTGGATGTTTTTCCATTCTCCATTATAGTCTATGAGAATCATTAGAGTGAATGGGCCCGTAGGGTTAGGGTTAGGGTTAGGGTTAGAGTTCAGGACACACTTATGTTCAAGTTAAAATTGGGGTTTGGTTTAGGGTTGGATAAGATGAAATTCTCATATCACATTGAAAGGTATACTCTTGATTTGGAAAAATTTTGGATGTTTTTCCATTCTCCATTATAGTCTATGAGAATCATTAGAGTGAATGGGCCCATAGGGTTAGGGTTAGGGTTAGGGTTAGAGTTCAGGACACACTTATGTTCAAGTTAAAATTGGGGTTTGGTTTAGGGTTGGATAAGATGAAATTCTCATATCACATTAAAGAGTATACTCTTGATTTGGAAAATTTTTGGATGTTTTTCCATTCTCCATTATAGTCTATGAGAATCATTAGAGTGAATGGGCCTATAGGGTTAGGGTTAGGGTTAGGGTTAGAGTTCAGGACACACTTATGTTCAAGTTAAAATTGGGGTTTGGTTTAGTGTTGGATAAGATGAAATTCTCATATCACACTGAAGGGTATACTCTTGATTTGGAAAAATTTTGGATGTTTTTCCATTCTCCATTATAGTCTATGAGAATCATTAGAGTGAATGGGCCCATAGGGTTAGGGTTAGGGTTAGGGTTAGAGTTCAGGACACACTTACGTTCAAGTTAAAATTGGGGTTTGGTTTAGGGTTGGATAAGATGAAATTTTCATATCACACTAAAGGGTATACTCTTGATTTGGAAAATTTTTGGATGTTTTTCCATTCTCCATTATAGTCTATGAGAATCATTAGAGTGAATGGGCCCATAGGGTTAGGGTTAGGGTTAGAGTTCAGGACACACTTACGTTCAAGTTAAAATTGGGGTTTGGTTTAGGGTTGGATAAGATGAAATTCTCATATCACACTGAAGGGTATACTCTTGATTTGGAAAAATTTTGGATGTTTTTCCATTCTCCATTATAGTCTATGAGAATCATTAGAGTGAATGGGCCCATAGGGTTAGGGTTAGGGTTAGAGTTCAGGACACACTTACGTTCAAGTTAAAATTGGGGTTTGGTTTAGGGTTGGATAAGATGAAATTCTCATATCACACTGAAGGGTATACTCTTGATTTGGAAAAATTTTGGATGTTTTTCCATTCTCCATTATAGTCTATGAGAATCATTAGAGTGAATGGGCCCATAGGGTTAGGGTTAGGGTTAGGGTTAGAGTTCAGGACACACTTATGTTCAAGTTAAAATTGGGGTTTGGTTTAGGGTTGCATAAGATGAAATTCTCATATCACATTGAAAGGTATACTCTTGATTTGGAAAAATTTTGGATGTTTTTCCATTCTCCATTATAGTCTATGAGAATCATTAGAGTGAATGGGCCCATAGGGTTAGGGTTAGGGTTAGGGTTAGAGTTCAGGACACACTTATGTTCAAGTTAAAATTGGGTTTGGTTTAGGGTTGGATAAGATGAAATTCTCATATCACATTAAAGAGTATACTCTTGATTTGGAAAATTTTTGGATGTTTTTCCATTCTCCATTATAGTCTATGAGAATCATTAGAGTGAATGGGCCTATAGGGTTAGGGTTAGGGTTAGGGTTAGAGTTCAGGACACACTTACGTTCAAGTTAAAATTGGGGTTTGGTTTAGGGTTGGATAAGATGAAATTTTCATATCACACTAAAGGGTATACTCTTGATTTGGAAAATTTTCGGATGTTTTTCCATTCTCCATTATAGTCTATGAGAATCATTAGAGTGAATGGGCCCATAGGGTTAGGGTTAGGGTTAGGGTTAGAGTTCAGGAAACACTTACGTTCAAGTTAAAATTGGGGTTTGGTTTAGGGTTGGATAAGATGAAATTCTCATATCACACTGAAGGGTATACTCTTGATTTGGAAAAATTTTGGATGTTTTTCCATTCTCCATTATAGTCTATGAGAATCATTAGAGTGAATGGGCCCATAGGGTTAGGGTTAGGGTTAGGGTTAGAGTTCAGGACACACTTATGTTCAAGTTAAAATTGGGGTTTGGTTTAGGGTTGCATAAGATGAAATTCTCATATCACATTGAAAGGTATACTCTTGATTTGGAAAAATTTTGGATGTTTTTCCATTCTCCATTATAGTCTATGAGAATCATTAGAGTGAATGGGCCCATAGGGTTAGGGTTAGGGTTAGGGTTAGAGTTCAGGACACACTTATGTTCAAGTTAAAATTGGGGTTTGGTTTAGGGTTGGATAAGATGAAATTCTCATATCACATTAAAGAGTATACTCTTGATTTGGAAAATTTTTGGATGTTTTTCCATTCTCCATTATAGTCTATGAGAATCATTAGAGTGAATGGGACTATAGGGTTAGAGTTAGGGTTAGGGTTAGAGTTCAGGACACACTTATGTTCAAGTTAAAATTGGGGTTTGGTTTAGGGTTGGATAAGATGAAATTCTCATATCACACTGAAGGGTATACTCTTGATTTGGAAAAATTTTGGATGTTTTTCCATTCTCCATTATAGTCTATGAGAATCATTAGAGTGAATGGGCCCATAGGGTTAGGGTTAGGGTTAGGGTTAGAGTTCAGGACACACTTACGTTCAAGTTAAAATTGGGGTTTGGTTTAGGGTTGGATAAGATGAAATTTTCATATCACACTAAAGGGTATACTCTTGATTTGGAAAATTTTTGGATGTTTTTCCATTCTCCATTATAGTCTATGAGAATCATTAGAGTGAATGGGCCCATAGGGTTAGGGTTAGGGTTAGGGTTAGAGTTCAGGAAACACTTACGTTCAAGTTAAAATTGGGGTTTGGTTTAGGGTTGGATAAGATGAAATTCTCATATCACACTGAAGGGTATACTCTTGATTTGGAAAAATTTTGGATGTTTTTCCATTCTCCATTATAGTCTATGAGAATCATTAGAATGAATGGGCCCATAGGGTTAGGGTTAGGGTTAGAGTTCAGGACACACTTATGTTCAAGTTAAAATTGGGGTTTGGTTTAGGGTTGGATAAGATGAAATTTTCATAACACATTGAAAGGTATACTCTTGATTTGGAAAATTTTTGGATGTTTTTCCATTCTCCATTATAGTCTATGAGAATCATTAGAGTGAATGGGCCCATAGGGTTAGGGTTAGGGTTAGAGTTCAGGACACACTTACGTTCAAGTTAAAATTGGGGTTTGGTTTAGGGTTGGATAAGATGAAATTCTCATATCACACTGAAGGGTATACTCTTGATTTGGAAAAATTTTGGATGTTTTTCCATTCTCCATTATAGTCTATGAGAATCATTAGAGTGAATGGGCCCATAGGGTTAGGTTTAGGGTTAGGGTTAGAGTTCAGGACACACTTACGTTCAAGTTAAAATTGGGGTTGGTTTAGGGTTGGATAAGATGAAATTCTCATATCACACTGAAGGGTATACTCTTGATTTGGAAAAATTTTGGATGTTTTTCCATTCTCCATTATAGTCTATGAGAATCATTAGAGTGAATGGGCCCATAGGGTTAGGGTTAGGGTTAGAGTTCAGGACACACTTATGTTCAAGTTAAAATTGGGGTTTGGTTTAGGGTTGGATAAGATGAAATTCTCATATCACACTGAAGGGTATACTCTTGATTTGGAAAAATTTTGGATGTTTTTCCATTCTCCATTATAGTCTATGAGAATCATTAGAGTGAATGGGCCCATAGGGTTAGGGTTAGGGTTAGGGTTAGAGTTCAGGACACACTTACGTTCAAGTTAAAATTGAGGTTTGGTTTAGGGTTGGATAAGATGAAATTTTCATATCACACTAAAGGGTATACTCTTGATTTGGAAAATTTTTGGATGTTTTTCCATTCTCCATTATAGTCTATGAGAATCATTAGAGTGAATGGGCCCATAGGGTTAGGGTTAGGGTTAGGGTTAGAGTTCAGGAAACACTTACGTTCAAGTTAAAATTGGGGTTTGGTTTAGGGTTGGATAAGATGAAATTCTCATATCACACTGAAGGGTATACTCTTGATTTGGAAAAATTTTGAATGTTTTTCCATTCTCCATTATAGTCTATGAGAATGATTAGAGTGAATGGGCCCATAGGGTTAGGGTTAGGGTTAGGGTTAGAGTTCAGGACACACTTATGTTCAAGTTAAAATTGGGGTTTGGTTTAGGGTTGCATAAGATGAAATTCTCATATCACATTGAAAGGTATACTCTTGATTTGGAAAAATTTTGGATGTTTTTCCATTCTCCATTATAGTCTATGAGAATCATTAGAGTGAATGGGCCCATAGGGTTAGGGTTAGGGTTTAGGGTTAGAGTTCAGGACACACTTATGTTCAAGTTAAAATTGGGGTTTGGTT
Source organism: Heteronotia binoei (assembly GCF_032191835.1). Taxonomy (NCBI): domain Eukaryota; kingdom Metazoa; phylum Chordata; class Lepidosauria; order Squamata; family Gekkonidae; genus Heteronotia; species Heteronotia binoei. The sequence continues at coordinate 130,314 of NW_026800184.1, forward strand.
TAGGGTTGGATAAGATCAAATTCTCATATCACATTAAAGAGTATACTCTTGATTTGGAAAATTTTTGGATGTTTTTCCATTCTCCATTATAGTCTATGAGAATCATTAGAGTGAATGGGCCTATAGGGTTAGGGTTAGGGTTAGGGTTAGAGTTAGAGTTCAGGACACACTTATGTTCAAGTTAAAATTGGGGTTTGGTTTAGGGTTGGATAAGATGAAATTCTCATATCACACTGAAGGGTATACTCTTGATTTGGAAAAATTTTGGATGTTTTTCCATTCTCCATTATAGTCTATGAGAATCATTAGAGTGAATGGGCCCATAGGGTTAGGGTTAGGGTTAGGGTTAGAGTTCAGGACACACTTACGTTCAAGTTAAAATTGGGGTTTGGTTTAGGGTTGGATAAGATGAAATTTTCATATCACACTAAAGGGTATACTCTTGATTTGGAAAATTTTTGGATGTTTTTCCATTCTCCATTATAGTCTATGAGAATCATTAGAGTGAATGGGCCCATAGGGTTAGGGTTAGGGTTAGGGTTAGAGTTCAGGAAACACTTACGTTCAAGTTAAAATTGGGGTTTGGTTTAGGGTTGGATAAGATGAAATTCTCATATCACACTGAAGGGTATACTCTTGATTTGGAAAAATTTTGGATGTTTTTCCATTCTCCATTATAGTCTATGAGAATCATTAGAGTGAATGGGCCCATAGGGTTAGGGTTAGGGTTAGAGTTCAGGACACACTTATGTTCAAGTTAAAATTGGGGTTTGGTTTAGGGTTGGATAAGATGAAATTTTCATATCACATTGAAAGGTATACTCTTGATTTGGAAAAATTTTGGATGTTTTTCCATTCTCCATTATAGTCTATGAGAATCATTAGAGTGAATGGGCCCATAGGGTTAGGGTTAGGGTTAGGGTTAGAGTTCAGGACACACTTATGTTCAAGTTAAAATTGGGGTTTGGTTTAGGGTTGGATAAGATGAAATTCTCATATCACATTGAAAGGTATACTCTTGATTTGGAAAAATTTTGGATGTTTTTCCATTCTCCATTATAGTCTATGAGAATCATTAGAGTGAATGGGCCCATAGGGTTAGGGTTAGGGTTAGAGTTCAGGACACACTTATGTTCAAGTTAAAATTGGGGTTTGGTTTAGGGTTGGATAAGATGAAATTTTCATATCACATTGAAAGGTATACTCTTGATTTGGAAAAATTTTGGATGTTTTTCCATTCTCCATTATAGTCTATGAGAATCATTAGAGTGAATGGGCCTATAGGGTTAGGGTTAGGGTTAGGGTTAGAGTTCAGGACACACTTATGTTCAAGTTAAAATTGGGGTTTGGTTTAGGGTTGGATAAGATGAAATTCTCATATCACACTGAAGGGTATACTCTTGATTTGGAAAAATTTTGGATGTTTTTCCATTCTCCATTATAGTCTATGAGAATCATTAGAGTGAATGGGCCCATAGGGTTAGGGTTAGGGTTAGGGTTAGAGTTCAGGACACACTTACGTTCAAGTTAAAATTGGGGTTTGGTTTAGGGTTGGATAAGATGAAATTTTCATATCACACTAAAGGGTATACTCTTGATTTGGAAAATTTTCGGATGTTTTTCCATTCTCCATTATAGTCTATGAGAATCATTAGAGTGAATGGGCCCATAGGGTTAGGGTTAGGGTTAGGGTTAGAGTTCAGGAAACACTTACGTTCAAGTTAAAATTGGGGTTTGGTTTAGGGTTGGATAAGATGAAATTCTCATATCACACTGAAGGGTATACTCTTGATTTGGAAAAATTTTGGATGTTTTTCCATTCTCCATTATAGTCTATGAGAATCATTAGAGTGAATGGGCCCATAGGGTTAGGGTTAGGGTTAGGGTTAGAGTTCAGTACACACTTATGTTCAAGTTAAAATTGGGGTTTGGTTTAGGGTTGCATAAGATGAAATTCTCATATCACATTGAAAGGTATACTCTTGATTTGGAAAAATTTTGGATGTTTTTCCATTCTCCATTATAGTCTATGAGAATCATTAGAGTGAATGGGCCCATAGGGTTAGGGTTAGGGTTAGGGTTAGAGTTCAGGACACACTTACGTTCAAGTTAAAATTGGGGTTTGGTTTAGGGTTGGATAAGATGAAATTTTCATATCACACTAAAGGGTATACTCTTGATTTGGAAAATTTTTGGATGTTTTTCCATTCTCCATTATAGTCTATGAGAATCATTAGAGTGAATGGGCCCATAGGGTTAGCGTTAGGGTTAGAGTTCAGGACACACTTATGTTCAAGTTAAAATTGGGGTTTGGTATAGGGTTGGATAAGATGAAATTCTCATATCACACTGAAGGTTATACTCTTGATTTGGAAAAATTTTGGATGTTTTTCCATTCTCCATTATAGTCTATGAGAATCATTAGAGTGAATGGGCCCATAGGGTTAGGGTTAGGGTTAGAGTTCAGGACACACTTACGTTCAAGTTAAAATTGGGGTTTGGTTTAGGGTTGGATAAGATGAAATTCTCATATTACACTGAAGGGTATACTCTTGATTTGGAAAAATTTTGGATGTTTTTCCATTCTCCATTATAGTCTATGAGAATCATTAGAGTGAATGGGCCCATAGGGTTAGGGTTAGGGTTAGGGTTAGAGTTCAGGACACACTTATGTTCAAGTTAAAATTGGGGTTTGGTTTAGGGTTGCATAAGATGAAATTCTCATATCACATTGAAAGGTATACTCTTGATTTGGAAAAATTTTGGATGTTTTTCCATTCTCCATTATAGTCTATGAGAATCATTAGAGTGAATGGGCCCATAGGGTTAGGGTTAGGGTTAGGGTTAGAGTTCAGGACACACTTATGTTCAAGTTAAAATTGGGGTTTGGTTTAGGGTTGGATAAGATGAAATTCTCATATCACATTAAAGAGTATACTCTTGATTTGGAAAATTTTTGGATGTTTTTCCATTCTCCATTATAGTCTATGAGAATCATTAGAGTGAATGGGCCTATAGGGTTAGGGTTAGGGTTAGGGTTAGAGTTCAGGACATACTTATGTTCAAGTTAAAATTGGGGTTTGGTTTAGGGTTGGATAAGATGAAATTCTCATATCACACTGAAGGGTATACTCTTGATTTGGAAAAATTTTGGATGTTTTTCCATTCTCCATTATAGTCTATGAGAATCATTAGAGTGAATGGGCCCATAGGGTTAGGGTTAGGGTTAGGGTTAGAGTTCAGGACACACTTACGTTCAAGTTAAAATTGGGGTTTGGTTTAGGGTTGGATAAGATGAAATTTTCATATCACACTAAAGGGTATACTCTTGATTTGGAAAATTTTCGGATGTTTTTCCATTCTCCATTATAGTCTATGAGAATCATTAGAGTGAATGGGCCCATAGGGTTAGGGTTAGGGTTAGGGTTAGAGTTCAGGAAACACTTACGTTCAAGTTAAAATTGGGGTTTGGTTTAGGGTTGGATAAGATGAAATTCTCATATCACACTGAAGGGTATACTCTTGATTTGGAAAAATTTTGGATGTTTTTCCATTCTCCATTATAGTCTATGAGAATCATTAGAGTGAATGGGCCCATAGGGTTAGGGTTAGGGTTAGGGTTAGAGTTCAGGACACACTTATGTTCAAGTTAAAATTGGGGTTTGGTTTAGGGTTGCATAAGATGAAATTCTCATATCACATTGAAAGGTATACTCTTGATTTGGAAAAATTTTGGATGTTTTTCCATTCTCCATTATAGTCTATGAGAATCATTAGAGTGAATGGGCCCATAGGGTTAGGGTTAGGGTTAGGGTTAGAGTTCAGGACACACTTATGTTCAAGTTAAAATTGGGGTTTGGTTTAGGGTTGGATAAGATGAAATTCTCATATCACATTAAAGAGTATACTCTTGATTTGGAAAATTTTTGGATGTTTTTCCATTCTCCATTATAGTCTATGAGAATCATTAGAGTGAATGGGACTATAGGGTTAGAGTTAGGGTTAGGGTTAGAGTTCAGGACACACTTATGTTCAAGTTAAAATTGGGGTTTGGTTTAGGGTTGGATAAGATGAAATTCTCATATCACACTGAAGGGTATACTCTTGATTTGGAAAAATTTTGGATGTTTTTCCATTCTCCATTATAGTCTATGAGAATCATTAGAGTGAATGGGCCCATAGGGTTAGGGTTAGGGTTAGGGTTAGAGTTCAGGACACACTTACGTTCAAGTTAAAATTGGGGTTTGGTTTAGGGTTGGATAAGATGAAATTTTCATATCACACTAAAGGGTATACTCTTGATTTGGAAAAATTTTGGATGTTTTTCCATTCTCCATTATAGTCTATGAGAATCATTAGAGTGAATGGGCCCATAGGGTTAGGGTTAGGGTTAGGGTTAGAGTTCAGGAAACACTTACGTTCAAGTTAAAATTGGGGTTTGTTTTAGGGTTGGATAAGATGAAATTCTCATATCACACTGAAGGGTATACTCTTGATTTGGAAAAATTTTGGATGTTTTTCCATTCTCCATTATAGTCTATGAGAATCATTAGAATGAATGGGCCCATAGGGTTAGGGTTAGGGTTAGAGTTCAGGACACACTTATGTTCAAGTTAAAATTGGGGTTTGGTTTAGGGTTGGATAAGATGAAATTTTCATAACACATTGAAAGGTATACTCTTGATTTGGAAAATTTTTGGATGTTTTTCCATTCTCCATTATAGTCTATGAGAATCATTAGAGTGAATGGGCCCATAGGGTTAGGGTTAGGGTTAGAGTTCAGGACACACTTACGTTCAAGTTAAAATTGGGGTTTGGTTTAGGGTTGGATAAGATGAAATTCTCATATCACACTGAAGGGTATACTCTTGATTTCGAAAAATTTTGGATGTTTTTCCATTCTCCATTATAGTCTATGAGAATCATTAGAGTGAATGGGCCCATAGGGTTAGGTTTAGGGTTAGGGTTAGAGTTCAGGACACACTTACGTTCAAGTTAAAATTGGGGTTGGTTTAGGGTTGGATAAGATGAAATTCTCATATCACACTGAAGGGTATACTCTTGATTTGGAAAAATTTTGGATGTTTTTCCATTCTCCATTATAGTCTATGAGAATCATTAGAGTGAATGGGCCCATAGGGTTAGGGTTAGGGTTAGAGTTCAGGACACACTTATGTTCAAGTTAAAATTGGGGTTTGGTTTAGGGTTGGATAAGATGAAATTCTCATATCACACTGAAGGGTATACTCTTGATTTGGAAAAATTTTGGATGTTTTTCCATTCTCCATTATAGTCTATGAGAATCATTAGAGTGAATGGGCCCATAGGGTTAGGGTTAGGGTTAGGGTTAGAGTTCAGGACACACTTACGTTCAAGTTAAAATTGAGGTTTGGTTTAGGGTTGGATAAGATGAAATTTTCATATCACACTAAAGGGTATACTCTTGATTTGGAAAATTTTTGGATGTTTTTCCATTCTCCATTATAGTCTATGAGAATCATTAGAGTGAATGGGCCCATAGGGTTAGGGTTAGGGTTAGGGTTAGAGTTCAGGAAACACTTACGTTCAAGTTAAAATTGGGGTTTGGTTTAGGGTTGGATAAGATGAAATTCTCATATCACACTGAAGGGTATACTCTTGATTTGGAAAAATTTTGAATGTTTTTCCATTCTCCATTATAGTCTATGAGAATGATTAGAGTGAATGGGCCCATAGGGTTAGGGTTAGGGTTAGGGTTAGAGTTCAGGACACACTTATGTTCAAGTTAAAATTGGGGTTTGGTTTAGGGTTGCATAAGATGAAATTCTCATATCACATTGAAAGGTATACTCTTGATTTGGAAAAATTTTGGATGTTTTTCCATTCTCCATTATAGTCTATGAGAATCATTAGAGTGAATGGGCCCATAGGGTTAGGGTTAGGTTTAGGGTTAGAGTTCAGGACACACTTATGTTCAAGTTAAAATTGGGGTTTGGTTTAGGGTTGGATAAGATCAAATTCTCATATCACATTAAAGAGTATACTCTTGATTTGGAAAATTTTTGGATGTTTTTCCATTCTCCATTATAGTCTATGAGAATCATTAGAGTGAATGGGCCTATAGGGTTAGGGTTAGGGTTAGGGTTAGAGTTCAGGACACACTTATGTTCAAGTTAAAATTGGGGTTTGGTTTAGGGTTGGATAAGATGAAATTCTCATATCACACTGAAGGGTATACTCTTGATTTGGAAAAATTTTGGATGTTTTTCCATTCTCCATTATAGTCTATGAGAATCATTAGAGTGAATGGGCCCATAGGGTTAGGGTTAGGGTTAGGGTTAGAGTTCAGGACACACTTACGTTCAAGTTAAAATTGGGGTTTGGTTTAGGGTTGGATAAGATGAAATTTTCATATCACACTAAAGGGTATACTCTTGATTTGGAAAATTTTTGGATGTTTTTCCATTCTCCATTATAGTCTATGAGAATCATTAGAGTGAATGGGCCCATAGGGTTAGGGTTAGGGTTAGGGTTAGAGTTCAGGAAACACTTACGTTCAAGTTAAAATTGGGGTTTGGTTTAGGGTTGGATAAGATGAAATTCTCATATCACACTGAAGGGTATACTCTTGATTTGGAAAAATTTTGGATGTTTTTCCATTCTCCATTATAGTCTATGAGAATCATTAGAGTGAATGGGCCCATAGGGTTAGGGTTAGGGTTAGAGTTCAGGACACACTTATGTTCAAGTTAAAATTGGGGTTTGGTTTAGGGTTGGATAAGATGAAATTTTCATATCACATTGAAAGGTATACTCTTGATTTGGAAAAATTTTGGATGTTTTTCCATTCTCCATTATAGTCTATGAGAATCATTAGAGTGAATGGGCCCATAGGGTTAGGGTTAGGGTTAGGGTTAGAGTTCAGGACACACTTATGTTCAAGTTAAAATTGGGGTTTGGTTTAGGGTTGGATAAGATGAAATTCTCATATCACATTGAAAGGTATACTCTTGATTTGGAAAAATTTTGGATGTTTTTCCATTCTCCATTATAGTCTATGAGAATCATTAGAGTGAATGGGCCCATAGGGTTAGGGTTAGGGTTAGAGTTCAGGACACACTTATGTTCAAGTTAAAATTGGGGTTTGGTTTAGGGTTGGATAAGATGAAATTTTCATATCACATTGAAAGGTATACTCTTGATTTGGAAAAATTTTGGATGTTTTTCCATTCTCCATTATAGTCTATGAGAATCATTAGAGTGAATGGGCCTATAGGGTTAGGGTGGGTTTAGGGTTAGAGTTCAGGACACACTTATGTTCAAGTTAAAATTGGGGGTTTGGTTTAGGGTTGGATAAGATGAAATTCTCATATCACACTGAAGGGTATACTCTTGATTTGGAAAAATTTTGGATGTTTTTCCATTCTCCATTATAGTCTATGAGAATCATTAGAGTGAATGGGCCCATAGGGTTAGGGTTAGGGTTAGGGTTAGAGTTCAGGACACACTTACGTTCAAGTTAAAATTGGGGTTTGGTTTAGGGTTGGATAAGATGAAATTTTCATATCACACTAAAGGGTATACTCTTGATTTGGAAAATTTTTGGATGTTTTTCCATTCTCCATTATAGTCTATGAGAATCATTAGAGTGAATGGGCCCATAGGGTTAGCGTTAGGGTTAGAGTTCAGGACACACTTATGTTCAAGTTAAAATTGGGGTTTGGTATAGGGTTGGATAAGATGAAATTCTCATATCACACTGAAGGTTATACTCTTGATTTGGAAAAATTTTGGATGTTTTTCCATTCTCCATTATAGTCTATGAGAATCATTAGAGTGAATGGGCCCATAGGGTTAGGGGTTAGGGTTAGAGTTCAGGACACACTTACGTTCAAGTTAAAATTGGGGTTTGGTTTAGGGTTGGATAAGATGAAATTCTCATATTACACTGAAGGGTATACTCTTGATTTGGAAAAATTTTGGATGTTTTTCCATTCTCCATTATAGTCTATGAGAATCATTAGAGTGAATGGGCCCATAGGGTTAGGGTTAGGTTAGAGTTCAGGACACACTTATGTTCAAGTTAAAATTGGTGTTTGGTTTAGGGTTGGATAAGATGAAATTTTCATATCACATTGAAAGGTATACTCTTGATTTGGAAAAATTTTGATGTTTTTCCATTCTCCATTATAGTCTATGAGAATCATTAGAGTGAATGGGCCCATAGGGTTAGGGTTAGGGTTAGAGTTCAGGACACACTTACGTTCAAGTTAAAATTGGGGTTTGGTTTAGGGTTGGATAAGATGAAATTTTCATATCACACTAAAGGGTATACTCTTGATTTGGAAAATTTTTGGATGTTTTTCCATTCTCCATTATAGTCTATGAGAATCATTAGAGTGAATGGGCCCATAGGGTTAGGGTTAGGGTTAGAGTTCAGGACACACTTACGTTCAAGTTAAAATTGGGGTTTGGTTTAGGGTTGGATAAGATGAAATTCTCATATCACACTGAAGGGTATACTCTTGATTTGGAAAAATTTTGGATGTTTTTCCATTCTCCATTATAGTCTATGAGAATCATTAGAGTGAATGGGCCCATAGGGTTAGGGTTAGGGTTAGGGTTAGAGTTCAGGACACACTTACGTTCAAGTTAAAATTGGGGTTGGTTTAGGGTTGGATAAGATGAAATTCTCATATCACACTGAAGGGTATACTCTTGATTTGGAAAAATTTTGGATGTTTTTCCATTCTCCATTATAGTCTATGAGAATCATTAGAGTGAATGGGCCCATAGGGTTAGGGTTAGGGTTAGAGTTCAGGACACACTTACGTTCAAGTTAAAATTGGGGTTTGGTTTAGGGTTGGATAAGATGAAATTCTCATATCACACTGAAGGGTATACTCTTGATTTGGAAAAATTTTGGATGTTTTTCCATTCTCCATTATAGTCTATGAGAATCATTAGAGTGAATGGGCCCATAGGGTTAGGGTTAGGGTTAGAGTTCAGGACACACTTATGTTCAAGTTAAAATTGGGGTTTGGTTTAGGGTTGGATAAGATGAAATTTTCATATCACATTGAAAGGTATACTCTTGATTTGGAAAATTTTTGGATGTTTTTCCATTCTCCATTATAGTCTATGAGAATCATTAGAGTGAATGGGCCCATAGGGTTAGGGTTAGGGTTAGGGTTAGAGTTCAGGACACACTTATGTTCAAGTTAAAATTGGGGTTTGGTTTAGGGTTGGATAAGATGAAATTCTCATATCACATTGAAAGGTATACTCTTGATTTGGAAAAATTTTGGATGTTTTTCCATTCTCCATTATAGTCTATGAGAATCATTAGAGTGAATGGGCCCATAGGGTTAGGGTTAGGGTTAGAGTTCAGGACACACTTATGTTCAAGTTAAAATTGGGGTTTGGTTTAGGGTTGGATAAGATGAAATTTTCATATCACACTAAAGGGTATACTCTTGATTTGGAAAATTTTTGGATGTTTTTCCATTCTCCATTATAGTCTATGAGAATCATTAGAGTGAATGGGCCCATAGGGTTAGGGTTAGGGTTAGGGTTAGAGTTCAGGAAACACTTACGTTCAAGTTAAAATTGGGGTTTGGTTTAGGGTTGGATAAGATGAAATTCTCATATCACACTGAAGGGTATACTCTTGATTTGGAAAAATTTTGGATGTTTTTCCATTCTCCATTATAGTCTATGAGAATCATTAGAGTGAATGGGCCCATAGGGTTAGGGTTAGGGTTAGAGTTCAGGACACACTTATGTTCAAGTTAAAATTGGGGTTTGGTTTAGGGTTGGATAAGATGAAATTTTCATATCACATTGAAAGGTATACTCTTGATTTGGAAAATTTTTGGATGTTTTTCCATTCTCCATTATAGTCTATGAGAATCATTAGAGTGAATGGGCCCATAGGGTTAGGGTTAGGGTTAGAGTTCAGGACACACTTACGTTCAAGTTAAAATTGGGGTTTGGTTTAGGGTTGGATAAGATGAAATTCTCATATCACACTGAAGGGTATACTCTTGATTTGGAAAAATTTTGGATGTTTTTCCATTCTCCATTATAGTCTATGAGAATCATTAGAGTGAATGGGCCCATAGGGTTAGGTTTAGGGTTAGGGTTAGAGTTCAGGACACACTTACGTTCAAGTTAAAATTGGGGTTGGTTTAGGGTTGGATAAGATGAAATTCTCATATCACACTGAAGGGTATACTCTTGATTTGGAAAAATTTTGGATGTTTTTCCATTCTCCATTATAGTCTATGAGAATCATTAGAGTGAATGGGCCCATAGGGTTAGGGTTAGGGTTAGAGTTCAGGACACACTTATGTTCAAGTTAAAATTGGGGTTTGGTTTAGGGTTGGATAAGATGAAATTCTCATATCACACTGAAGGGTATACTCTTGATTTGGAAAAATTTTGGATGTTTTTCCATTCTCCATTATAGTCTATGAGAATCATTAGAGTGAATGGGCCCATAGGGTTAGGGTTAGGGTTAGGGTTAGAGTTCAGGACACACTTACGTTCAAGTTAAAATTGAGGTTTGGTTTAGGGTTGGATAAGATGAAATTTTCATATCACACTAAAGGGTATACTCTTGATTTGGAAAATTTTTGGATGTTTTTCCATTCTCCATTATAGTCTATGAGAATCATTAGAGTGAATGGGCCCATAGGGTTAGGGTTAGGGTTAGGGTTAGAGTTCAGGACACACTTACGTTCAAGTTAAAATTGGGGTTTGGTATAGGGTTGGATAAGATGAAATTCTCATATCACACTGAAGGGTATACTCTTGATTTGGAAAAATTTTGAATGTTTTTCCATTCTCCATTATAGTCTATGAGAATGATTAGAGTGAATGGGCCCATAGGGTTAGGGTTAGGGTTAGGGTTAGAGTTCAGGACACACTTATGTTCAAGTTAAAATTGGGGTTTGGTTTAGGGTTGCATAAGATGAAATTCTCATATCACATTGAAAGGTATACTCTTGATTTGGAAAAATTTTGGATGTTTTTCCATTCTCCATTATAGTCTATGAGAATCATTAGAGTGAATGGGCCCATAGGGTTAGGGTTAGGGTTAGGGTTAGAGTTCAGGACACACTTATGTTCAAGTTAAAATTGGGGTTTGGTTTAGGGTTGGATAAGATCAAATTCTCATATCACATTAAAGAGTATACTCTTGATTTGGAAAATTTTTGGATGTTTTTCCATTCTCCATTATAGTCTATGAGAATCATTAGAGTGAATGGGCCCATAGGGTTAGGGTTAGGGTTAGGGTTAGAGTTCAGGACACACTTACGTTCAAGTTAAAATTGGGGTTTGGTTTAGGGTTGGATAAGATGAAATTTTCATATCACACTAAAGGGTATACTCTTGATTTGGAAAATTTTTGGATGTTTTTCCATTCTCCATTATAGTCTATGAGAATCATTAGAGTGAATGGGCCCATAGGGTTAGGGTTAGGGTTAGAGTTCAGGACACACTTACGTTCAAGTTAAAATTGGGGTTTGGTTTAGGGTTGGATAAGATGAAATTCTCATATCACACTGAAGGGTATACTCTTGATTTGGAAAAATTTTGGATGTTTTTCCATTCTCCATTATAGTCTATGAGAATCATTAGAATGAATGGGCCCATAGGGTTAGGGTTAGGGTTAGAGTTCAGGACACACTTATGTTCAAGTTAAAATTGGGGTTTGGTTTAGGGTTGGATAAGATGAAATTTTCATAACACATTGAAAGGTATACTCTTGATTTGGAAAATTTTTGGATGTTTTTCCATTCTCCATTATAGTCTATGAGAATCATTAGAGTGAATGGGCCCATAGGGTTAGGGTTAGGGTTAGAGTTCAGGACACACTTACGTTCAAGTTAAAATTGGGGTTTGGTTTAGGGTTGGATAAGATGAAATTCTCATATCACACTGAAGGGTATACTCTTGATTTGGAAAAATTTTGGATGTTTTTCCATTCTCCATTATAGTCTATGAGAATCATTAGAGTGAATGGGCCCATAGGGTTAGGTTTAGGGTTAGGGTTAGAGTTCAGGACACACTTACGTTCAAGTTAAAATTGGGGTTGGTTTAGGGTTGGATAAGATGAAATTCTCATATCACACTGAAGGGTATACTCTTGATTTGGAAAAATTTTGGATGTTTTTCCATTCTCCATTATAGTCTATGAGAATCATTAGAGTGAATGAGCCCATAGGGTTAGGGTTAGGGTTAGAGTTCAGGACACACTTATGTTCAAGTTAAAATTGGGGTTTGGTTTAGGGTTGGATAAGATGAAATTCTCATATCACACTGAAGGGTATACTCTTGATTTGGAAAAATTTTGGATGTTTTTCCATTCTCCATTATAGTCTATGAGAATCATTAGAGTGAATGGGCCCATAGGGTTAGGGTTAGGGTTAGGGTTAGAGTTCAGGACACACTTACGTTCAAGTTAAAATTGAGGTTTGGTTTAGGGTTGGATAAGATGAAATTTTCATATCACACTAAAGGGTATACTCTTGATTTGGAAAATTTTTGGATGTTTTTCCATTCTCCATTATAGTCTATGAGAATCATTAGAGTGAATGGGCCCATAGGGTTAGGGTTAGGGTTAGGGTTAGAGTTCAGGAAACACTTACGTTCAAGTTAAAATTGGGGTTTGGTTTAGGGTTGGATAAGATGAAATTCTCATATCACACTGAAGGGTATACTCTTGATTTGGAAAAATTTTGAATGTTTTTCCATTCTCCATTATAGTCTATGAGAATGATTATAGTGAATGGGCCCATAGGGTTAGGGTTAGGGTTAGGGTTAGAGTTCAGGACACACTTATGTTCAAGTTAAAATTGGGGTTTGGTTTAGGGTTGCATAAGATGAAATTCTCATATCACATTGAAAGGTATACTCTTGATTTGGAAAAATTTTGGATGTTTTTCCATTCTCCATTATAGTCTATGAGAATCATTAGAGTGAATGGGCCCATAGGGTTAGGGTTAGGTTTAGGGTTAGAGTTCAGGACACACTTATGTTCAAGTTAAAATTGGGGTTTGGTTTAGGGTTGGATAAGATCAAATTCTCATATCACATTAAAGAGTATACTCTTGATTTGGAAAATTTTTGGATGTTTTTCCATTCTCCATTATAGTCTATGAGAATCATTAGAGTGAATGGGCCTATAGGGTTAGGGTTAGGGTTAGGGTTAGAGTTCAGGACACACTTATGTTCAAGTTAAAATTGGGGTTTGGTTTAGGGTTGGATAAGATGAAATTCTCATATCACACTGAAGGGTATACTCTTGATTTGGAAAAATTTTGGATGTTTTTCCATTCTCCATTATAGTCTATGAGAATCATTAGAGTGAATGGGCCCATAGGGTTAGGGTTAGGGTTAGGGTTAGAGTTCAGGACACACTTACGTTCAAGTTAAAATTGGGGTTTGGTTTAGGGTTGGATAAGATGAAATTTTCATATCACACTAAAGGGTATACTCTTGATTTGGAAAATTTTTGGATGTTTTTCCATTCTCCATTATAGTCTATGAGAATCATTAGAGTGAATGGGCCCATAGGGTTAGGGTTAGGGTTAGGGTTAGAGTTCAGGAAACACTTACGTTCAAGTTAAAATTGGGGTTTGGTTTAGGGTTGGATAAGATGAAATTCTCATATCACACTGAAGGGTATACTCTTGATTTGGAAAAATTTTGGATGTTTTTCCATTCTCCATTATAGTCTATGAGAATCATTAGAGTGAATGGGCCCATAGGGTTAGGGTTAGGGTTAGAGTTCAGGACACACTTATGTTCAAGTTAAAATTGGGGTTTGGTTTAGGGTTGGATAAGATGAAATTTTCATATCACATTGAAAGGTATACTCTTGATTTGGAAAAATTTTGGATGTTTTTCCATTCTCCATTATAGTCTATGAGAATCATTAGAGTGAATGGGCCCATAGGGTTAGGGTTAGGGTTAGGGTTAGAGTTCAGGACACACTTATGTTCAAGTTAAAATTGGGGTTTGGTTTAGGGTTGGATAAGATGAAATTCTCATATCACATTGAAAGGTATACTCTTGATTTGGAAAAATTTTGGATGTTTTTCCATTCTCCATTATAGTCTATGAGAATCATTAGAGTGAATGGGCCCATAGGGTTAGGGTTAGGGTTAGAGTTCAGGACACACTTATGTTCAAGTTAAAATTGGGGTTTGGTTTAGGGTTGGATAAGATGAAATTTTCATATCACATTGAAAGGTATACTCTTGATTTGGAAAAATTTTGGATGTTTTTCCATTCTCCATTATAGTCTATGAGAATCATTAGAGTGAATGGGCCTATAGGGTTAGGGTTAGGGTTAGGGTTAGAGTTCAGGACACACTTATGTTCAAGTTAAAATTGGGGTTTGGTTTAGGGTTGGATAAGATGAAATTCTCATATCACACTGAAGGGTATACTCTTGATTTGGAAAAATTTTGGATGTTTTTCCATTCTCCATTATAGTCTATGAGAATCATTAGAGTGAATGGGCCCATAGGGTTAGGGTTAGGGTTAGGGTTAGAGTTCAGGACACACTTACGTTCAAGTTAAAATTGGGGTTTGGTTTAGGGTTGGATAAGATGAAATTTTCATATCACACTAAAGGGTATACTCTTGATTTGGAAAATTTTTGGATGTTTTTCCATTCTCCATTATAGTCTATGAGAATCATTAGAGTGAATGGGCCCATAGGGTTAGCGTTAGGGTTAGAGTTCAGGACACACTTATGTTCAAGTTAAAATTGGGGTTTGGTATAGGGTTGGATAAGATGAAATTCTCATATCACACTGAAGGTTATACTCTTGATTTGGAAAAATTTTGGATGTTTTTCCATTCTCCATTATAGTCTATGAGAATCATTAGAGTGAATGGGCCTATAGGGTTAGGGTTAGGGTTAGAGTTCAGGACACACTTACGTTCAAGTTAAAATTGGGGTTTGGTTTAGGGTTGGATAAGATGAAATTCTCATATTACACTGAAGGGTATACTCTTGATTTGGAAAAATTTTGGATGTTTTTCCATTCTCCATTATAGTCTATGAGAATCATTAGAGTGAATGGGCCCATAGGGTTAGGGTTAGGGTTAGAGTTCAGGACACACTTATGTTCAAGTTAAAATTGGTGTTTGGTTTAGGGTTGGATAAGATGAAATTTTCATATCACATTGAAAGGTATACTCTTGATTTGGAAAAATTTTGGATGTTTTTCCATTCTCCATTATAGTCTATGAGAATCATTAGAGTGAATGGGCCCATAGGGTTAGGGTTAGGGTTAGGGTTAGAGTTCAGGACACACTTACGTTCAAGTTAAAATTGGGGTTTGGTTTAGGGTTGGATAAGATGAAATTTTCATATCACACTAAAGGGTATACTCTTGATTTGGAAAATTTTTGGATGTTTTTCCATTCTCCATTATAGTCTATGAGAATCATTAGAGTGAATGGGCCCATAGGGTTAGGGTTAGGGTTAGAGTTCAGGACACACTTACGTTCAAGTTAAAATTGGGGTTTGGTTTAGGGTTGGATAAGATGAAATTCTCATATCACACTGAAGGGTATACTCTTGATTTGGAAAAATTTTGGATGTTTTTCCATTCTCCATTATAGTCTATGAGAATCATTAGAGTGAATGGGCCCATAGGGTTAGGGTTAGGGTTAGGGTTAGAGTTCAGGACACACTTACGTTCAAGTTAAAATTGAGGGTTGGTTTAGGGTTGGATAAGATGAAATTCTCATATCACACTGAAGGGTATACTCTTGATTTGGAAAAATTTTGGATGTTTTTCCATTCTCCATTATAGTCTATGAGAATCATTAGAGTGAATGGGCCCATAGGGTTAGGGTTAGGGTTAGAGTTCAGGACACACTTACGTTCAAGTTAAAATTGGGGTTTGGTTTAGGGTTGGATAAGATGAAATTCTCATATCACACTGAAGGGTATACTCTTGATTTGGAAAAATTTTGGATGTTTTTCCATTCTCCATTATAGTCTATGAGAATCATTAGAGTGAATGGGCCCATAGGGTTAGGGTTAGGGTTAAAGTTCAGGACACACTTATGTTCAAGTTAAAATTGGGGTTTGGTTTAGGGTTGGATAAGATGAAATTTTCATATCACATTGAAAGGTATACTCTTGATTTGGAAAATTTTTGGATGTTTTTCCATTCTCCATTATAGTCTATGAGAATCATTAGAGTGAATGGGCCCATAGGGTTAGGGTTAGGGTTAGGGTTAGAGTTCAGGACACACTTATGTTCAAGTTAAAATTGGGGTTTGGTTTAGGGTTGGATAAGATGAAATTCTCATATCACATTGAAAGGTATACTCTTGATTTGGAAAAATTTTGGATGTTTTTCCATTCTCCATTATAGTCTATGAGAATCATTAGAGTGAATGGGCCCATAGGGTTAGGGTTAGGGTTAGAGTTCAGGACACACTTATGTTCAAGTTAAAATTGGGGTTTGGTTTAGGGTTGGATAAGATGAAATTTTCATATCACACTAAAGGGTATACTCTTGATTTGGAAAATTTTTGGATGTTTTTCCATTCTCCATTATAGTCTATGAGAATCATTAGAGTGAATGGGCCCATAGGGTTAGGGTTAGGGTTAGGGTTAGAGTTCAGGAAACACTTACGTTCAAGTTAAAATTGGGGTTTGGTTTAGGGTTGGATAAGATGAAATTCTCATATCACACTGAAGGGTATACTCTTGATTTGGAAAAATTTTGGATGTTTTTCCATTCTCCATTATAGTCTATGAGAATCATTAGAGTGAATGGGCCCATAGGGTTAGGGTTAGGGTTAGAGTTCAGGACACACTTATGTTCAAGTTAAAATTGGGGTTTGGTTTAGGGTTGGATAAGATGAAATTTTCATATCACATTGAAAGGTATACTCTTGATTTGGAAAATTTTTGGATGTTTTTCCATTCTCCATTATAGTCTATGAGAATCATTAGAGTGAATGGGCCCATAGGGTTAGGGTTAGGGTTAGAGTTCAGGACACACTTACGTTCAAGTTAAAATTGGGGTTTGGTTTAGGGTTGGATAAGATGAAATTCTCATATCACACTGAAGGGTATACTCTTGATTTGGAAAAATTTTGGATGTTTTTCCATTCTCCATTATAGTCTATGAGAATCATTAGAGTGAATGGGCCCATAGGGTTAGGTTTAGGGTTAGGGTTAGAGTTCAGGACACACTTACGTTCAAGTTAAAATTGGGGTTGGTTTAGGGTTGGATAAGATGAAATTCTCATATCACACTGAAGGGTATACTCTTGATTTGGAAAAATTTTGGATGTTTTTCCATTCTCCATTATAGTCTATGAGAATCATTAGAGTGAATGGGCCCATAGGGTTAGGGTTAGGGTTAGGGTTAGAGTTCAGGACACACTTACGTTCAAGTTAAAATTGAGGTTTGGTTTAGGGTTGGATAAGATGAAATTTTCATATCACACTAAAGGGTATACTCTTGATTTGGAAAATTTTTGGATGTTTTTCCATTCTCCATTATAGTCTATGAGAATCATTAGAGTGAATGGGCCCATAGGGTTAGGGTTAGGGTTAGGGTTAGAGTTCAGGACACACTTACGTTCAAGTTAAAATTGGGGTTTGGTATAGGGTTGGATAAGATGAAATTCTCATATCACACTGAAGGGTATACTCTTGATTTGGAAAAATTTTGAATGTTTTTCCATTCTCCATTATAGTCTATGAGAATGATTAGAGTGAATGGGCCCATAGGGTTAGGGTTAGGGTTAGGGTTAGAGTTCAGGACACACTTATGTTCAAGTTAAAATTGGGGTTTGGTTTAGGGTTGCATAAGATGAAATTCTCATATCACATTGAAAGGTATACTCTTGATTTGGAAAAATTTTGGATGTTTTTCCATTCTCCATTATAGTCTATGAGAATCATTAGAGTGAATGGGCCCATAGGGTTAGGGTTAGGGTTAGGGTTAGAGTTCAGGACACACTTATGTTCAAGTTAAAATTGGGGTTTGGTTTAGGGTTGGATAAGATCAAATTCTCATATCACATTAAAGAGTATACTCTTGATTTGGAAAATTTTTGGATGTTTTTCCATTCTCCATTATAGTCTATGAGAATCATTAGAGTGAATGGGCCCATAGGGTTAGGGTTAGGGTTAGGGTTAGAGTTCAGGACACACTTACGTTCAAGTTAAAATTGGGGTTTGGTTTAGGGTTGGATAAGATGAAATTTTCATATCACACTAAAGGGTATACTCTTGATTTGGAAAATTTTTGGATGTTTTTCCATTCTCCATTATAGTCTATGAGAATCATTAGAGTGAATGGGCCCATAGGGTTAGGGTTAGGGTTAGGGTTAGAGTTCAGGAAACACTTACGTTCAAGTTAAAATTGGGGTTTGGTTTAGGGTTGGATAAGATGAAATTCTCATATCACATTGAAAGGTATACTCTTGATTTGGAAAAATTTTGGATGTTTTTCCATTCTCCATTATAGTCTATGAGAATCATTAGAGTGAATGGGCCCATAGGGTTAGGGTTAGGGTTAGAGTTCAGGACACACTTATGTTCAAGTTAAAATTGGGGTTTGGTTTAGGGTTGGATAAGATGAAATTTTCATATCACATTGAAAGCTATACTCTTGATTTGGAAAAATTTTGGATGTTTTTCCATTCTCCATTATAGTCTATGAG
Source organism: Heteronotia binoei (assembly GCF_032191835.1). Classification (NCBI taxonomy): domain Eukaryota; kingdom Metazoa; phylum Chordata; class Lepidosauria; order Squamata; family Gekkonidae; genus Heteronotia; species Heteronotia binoei. The sequence goes on from NW_026800184.1 coordinate 149,016, forward strand.
AATCATTAGAGTGAATGGGCCTATAGGGTTAGGGTTAGGGTTAGAGTTCAGGACACACTTATGTTCAAGTTAAAATTGGGGTTTGGTTTAGGGTTGGATAAGATGAAATTCTCATATCACACTGAAGGTTATACTCTTGATTTGGAAAAATTTTGGATGTTTTTCCATTCTCCATTATAGTCTATGAGAATCATTAGAGTGAATGGGCCCATAGGGTTAGGGTTAGGGTTAGAGTTCAGGACACACTTACGTTCAAGTTAAAATTGGGGTTTGGTTTAGGGTTGGATAAGATGAAATTCTCATATTACACTGAAGGGTATACTCTTGATTTGGAAAAATTTTGGATGTTTTTCCATTCTCCATTATAGTCTATGAGAATCATTAGAGTGAATGGGCCCATAGGGTTAGGGTTAGGGTTAGAGTTCAGGACACACTTATGTTCAAGTTAAAATTGGGGTTTGGTTTAGGGTTGGATAAGATGAAATTTTCATATCACATTGAAAGGTATACTCTTGATTTGGAAAAATTTTGGATGTTTTTCCATTCTCCATTATAGTCTATGAGAATCATTAGAGTGAATGGGCCCATAGGGTTAGGGTTAGGGTTAGGGTTAGAGTTCAGGACACACTTACGTTCAAGTTAAAATTGGGGTTTGGTTTAGGGTTGGATAAGATGAAATTTTCATATCACACTAAAGGGTATACTCTTGATTTGGAAAATTTTTGGATGTTTTTCCATTCTCCATTATAGTCTATGAGAATCATTAGAGTGAATGGGCCCATAGGGTTAGGGTTAGGGTTAGAGTTCAGGACACACTTACGTTCAAGTTAAAATTGGGGTTTGGTTTAGGGTTGGATAAGATGAAATTCTCATATCACACTGAAGGGTATACTCTTGATTTGGAAAAATTTTGGATGTTTTTCCATTCTCCATTATAGTCTATGAGAATCATTAGAGTGAATGGGCCCATAGGGTTAGGGTTAGGGTTAGGGTTAGAGTTCAGGACACACTTACGTTCAAGTTAAAATTGGGGTTTGGTATAGGGTTGGATAAGATGAAATTCTCATATCACACTGAAGGGTATACTCTTGATTTGGAAAAATTTTGAATGTTTTTCCATTCTCCATTATAGTCTATGAGAATGATTAGAGTGAATGGGCCCATAGGGTTAGGGTTAGGGTTAGGGTTAGAGTTCAGGACACACTTATGTTCAAGTTAAAATTGGGGTTTGGTTTAGGGTTGCATAAGATGAAATTCTCATATCACATTGAAAGGTATACTCTTGATTTGGAAAAATTTTGGATGTTTTTCCATTCTCCATTATAGTCTATGAGAATCATTAGAGTGAATGGGCCCATAGGGTTAGGGTTAGGGTTAGGGTTAGAGTTCAGGACACACTTATGTTCAAGTTAAAATTGGGGTTTGGTTTAGGGTTGGATAAGATCAAATTCTCATATCACATTAAAGAGTATACTCTTGATTTGGAAAATTTTTGGATGTTTTTCCATTCTCCATTATAGTCTATGAGAATCATTAGAGTGAATGGGCCCATAGGGTTAGGGTTAGGGTTAGGGTTAGAGTTCAGGACACACTTACGTTCAAGTTAAAATTGGGGTTTGGTTTAGGGTTGGATAAGATGAAATTTTCATATCACACTAAAGGGTATACTCTTGATTTGGAAAATTTTTGGATGTTTTTCCATTCTCCATTATAGTCTATGAGAATCATTAGAGTGAATGGGCCCATAGGGTTAGGGTTAGGGTTAGGGTTAGAGTTCAGGAAACACTTACGTTCAAGTTAAAATTGGGGTTTGGTTTAGGGTTGGATAAGATGAAATTCTCATATCACATTGAAAGGTATACTCTTGATTTGGAAAAATTTTGGATGTTTTTCCATTCTCCATTATAGTCTATGAGAATCATTAGAGTGAATGGGCCCATAGGGTTAGGGTTAGGGTTAGAGTTCAGGACACACTTATGTTCAAGTTAAAATTGGGGTTTGGTTTAGGGTTGGATAAGATGAAATTTTCATATCACATTGAAAGCTATACTCTTGATTTGGAAAAATTTTGGATGTTTTTCCATTCTCCATTATAGTCTATGAGAATCATTAGAGTGAATGGGCCTATAGGGTTAGGGTTAGGGTTAGAGTTCAGGACACACTTATGTTCAAGTTAAAATTGGGGTTTGGTTTAGGGTTGGATAAGATGAAATTCTCATATCACACTGAAGGTTATACTCTTGATTTGGAAAAATTTTGGATGTTTTTCCATTCTCCATTATAGTCTATGAGAATCATTAGAGTGAATGGGCCCATAGGGTTAGGGTTAGGGTTAGAGTTCAGGACACACTTACGTTCAAGTTAAAATTGGGGTTTGGTTTAGGGTTGGATAAGATGAAATTCTCATATTACACTGAAGGGTATACTCTTGATTTGGAAAAATTTTGGATGTTTTTCCATTCTCCATTATAGTCTATGAGAATCATTAGAGTGAATGGGCCCATAGGGTTAGGGTTAGGGTTAGAGTTCAGGACACACTTATGTTCAAGTTAAAATTGGGGTTTGGTTTAGGGTTGGATAAGATGAAATTTTCATATCACATTGAAAGGTATACTCTTGATTTGGAAAAATTTTGGATGTTTTTCCATTCTCCATTATAGTCTATGAGAATCATTAGAGTGAATGGGCCCATAGGGTTAGGGTTAGGGTTAGGGTTAGAGTTCAGGACACACTTACGTTCAAGTTAAAATTGGGGTTTGGTTTAGGGTTGGATAAGATGAAATTTTCATATCACACTAAAGGGTATACTCTTGATTTGGAAAATTTTTGGATGTTTTTCCATTCTCCATTATAGTCTATGAGAATCATTAGAGTGAATGGGCCCATAGGGTTAGGGTTAGGGTTAGAGTTCAGGACACACTTACGTTCAAGTTAAAATTGGGGTTTGGTTTAGGGTTGGATAAGATGAAATTCTCATATCACACTGAAGGGTATACTCTTGATTTGGAAAAATTTTGGATGTTTTTCCATTCTCCATTATAGTCTATGAGAATCATTAGAGTGAATGGGCCCATAGGGTTAGGGTTAGGGTTAGGGTTAGAGTTCAGGACACACTTACGTTCAAGTTAAAATTGGGGTTGGTTTAGGGTTGGATAAGATGAAATTCTCATATCACACTGAAGGGTATACTCTTGATTTGGAAAAATTTTGGATGTTTTTCCATTCTCCATTATAGTCTATGAGAATCATTAGAGTGAATGGGCCCATAGGGTTAGGGTTAGGGTTAGAGTTCAGGACACACTTATGTTCAAGTTAAAATTGGGGTTTGGTTTAGGGTTGGATAAGATGAAATTTTCATATCACATTGAAAGGTATACTCTTGATTTGGAAAAATTTTGGATGTTTTTCCATTCTCCATTATAGTCTATGAGAATCATTAGAGTGAATGGGCCCATAGGGTTAGGGTTAGGGTTAGGGTTAGAGTTCAGGACACACTTACGTTCAAGTTAAAATTGGGGTTTGGTTTAGGGTTGGATAAGATGAAATTCTCATATCACATTGAAAGGTATACTCTTGATTTGGAAAAATTTTGGATGTTTTTCCATTCTCCATTATAGTCTATGAGAATCATTAGAGTGAATGGGCCCATAGGGTTAGGGTTAGGGTTAGAGTTCAGGACACACTTATGTTCAAGTTAAAATTGGGGTTTGGTTTAGGGTTGGATAAGATGAAATTTTCATATCACATTGAAAGGTATACTCTTGATTTGGAAAAATTTTGGATGTTTTTCCATTCTCCATTATAGTCTATGAGAATCATTAGAGTGAATGGGCCTATAGGGTTAGGGTTAGGGTTAGGGTTAGAGTTCAGGACACACTTATGTTCAAGTTAAAATTGGGGTTTGGTTTAGGGTTGGATAAGATGAAATTCTCATATCACACTGAAGGGTATACTCTTGATTTGGAAAAATTTTGGATGTTTTTCCATTCTCCATTATAGTCTATGAGAATCATTAGAGTGAATGGGCCCATAGGGTTAGGGTTAGGGTTAGGGTTAGAGTTCAGGACACACTTACGTTCAAGTTAAAATTGGGGTTTGGTTTAGGGTTGGATAAGATGAAATTTTCATATCACACTAAAGGGTATACTCTTGATTTGGAAAATTTTTGGATGTTTTTCCATTCTCCATTATAGTCTATGAGAATCATTAGAGTGAATGGGCCCATAGGGTTAGCGTTAGGGTTAGAGTTCAGGACACACTTATGTTCAAGTTAAAATTGGGGTTTGGTATAGGGTTGGATAAGATGAAATTCTCATATCACACTGAAGGTTATACTCTTGATTTGGAAAAATTTTGGATGTTTTTCCATTCTCCATTATAGTCTATGAGAATCATTAGAGTGAATGGGCCCATAGGGTTAGGGTTAGGGTTAGAGTTCAGGACACACTTACGTTCAAGTTAAAATTGGGGTTTGGTTTAGGGTTGGATAAGATGAAATTCTCATATTACACTGAAGGGTATACTCTTGATTTGGAAAAATTTTGGATGTTTTTCCATTCTCCATTATAGTCTATGAGAATCATTAGAGTGAATGGGCCCATAGGGTTAGGGTTAGGGTTAGAGTTCAGGACACACTTATGTTCAAGTTAAAATTGGGGTTTGGTTTAGGGTTGGATAAGATGAAATTTTCATATCACATTGAAAGGTATACTCTTGATTTGGAAAAATTTTGGATGTTTTTCCATTCTCCATTATAGTCTATGAGAATCATTAGAGTGAATGGGCCCATAGGGTTAGGGTTAGGGTTAGGGTTAGAGTTCAGGACACACTTACGTTCAAGTTAAAATTGGGGTTTGGTTTAGGGTTGGATAAGATGAAATTTTCATATCACACTAAAGGGTATACTCTTGATTTGGAAAATTTTTGGATGTTTTTCCATTCTCCATTATAGTCTATGAGAATCATTAGAGTGAATGGGGCCCATAGGGTTAGGGTTAGGGTTAGAGTTCAGGACACACTTACGTTCAAGTTAAAATTGGGGTTTGGTTTAGGGTTGGATAAGATGAAATTCTCATATCACACTGAAGGGTATACTCTTGATTTGGAAAAAATTTGGATGTTTTTCCATTCTCCATTATAGTCTATGAGAATCATTAGAGTGAATGGGCCCATAGGGTTAGGTTAGGGTTAGGGTTAGAGTTCAGGACACACTTACGTTCAAGTTAAAATTGGGGTTTGGTTTAGGGTTGGATAAGATGAAATTCTCATATCACACTGAAGGGTATACTCTTGATTTGGAAAAATTTTGGATGTTTTTCCATTCTCCATTATAGTCTATGAGAATCATTAGAGTGAATGGGCCCATAGGGTTAGGGTTAGGGTTAGAGTTCAGGACACACTTACGTTCAAGTTAAAATTGGGGTTTGGTTTAGGGTTGGATAAGATGAAATTCTCATATCACACTGAAGGGTATACTCTTGATTTGGAAAAATTTTGGATGTTTTTCCATTCTCCATTATAGTCTATGAGAATCATTAGAGTGAATGGGCCCATAGGGTTAGGGGTTAGGGTTAGAGTTCAGGACACACTTATGTTCAAGTTAAAATTGGGTTTGGTTTAGGGTTGGATAAGATGAATTTTCATATCACATTGAAAGGTATACTCTTGATTTGGAAAAATTTTGGATGTTTTTCCATTCTCCATTATAGTCTATGAGAATCATTAGAGTGAATGGGCCCATAGGGTTAGGGTTAGGGTTAGGGTTAGAGTTCAGGACACACTTATGTTCAAGTTAAAATTGGGGTTTGGTTTAGGGTTGGATAAGATGAAATTCTCATATCACATTGAAAGGTATACTCTTGATTTGGAAAAATTTTGGATGTTTTTCCATTCTCCATTATAGTCTATGAGAATCATTAGAGTGAATGGGCCCATAGGGTTAGGGTTAGGGTTAGAGTTCAGGACACACTTATGTTCAAGTTAAAATTGGGGTTTGGTTTAGGGTTGGATAAGATGAAATTTTCATATCACACTAAAGGGTATACTCTTGATTTGGAAAATTTTTGGATGTTTTTCCATTCTCCATTATAGTCTATGAGAATCATTAGAGTGAATGGGCCCATAGGGTTAGGGTTAGGGTTAGGGTTAGAGTTCAGGAAACACTTACGTTCAAGTTAAAATTGGGGTTTGGTTTAGGGTTGGATAAGATGAAATTCTCATATCACACTGAAGGGTATACTCTTGATTTGGAAAAATTTTGGATGTTTTTCCATTCTCCATTATAGTCTATGAGAATCATTAGAGTGAATGGGCCCATAGGGTTAGGGTTAGGGTTAGAGTTCAGGACACACTTATGTTCAAGTTAAAATTGGGGTTTGGTTTAGGGTTGGATAAGATGAAATTTTCATATCACATTGAAAGGTATACTCTTGATTTGGAAAATTTTTGGATGTTTTTCCATTCTCCATTATAGTCTATGAGAATCATTAGAGTGAATGGGCCCATAGGGTTAGGGTTAGGGTTAGAGTTCAGGACACACTTACGTTCAAGTTAAAATTGGGGTTTGGTTTAGGGTTGGATAAGATGAAATTCTCATATCACACTGAAGGGTATACTCTTGATTTGGAAAAATTTTGGATGTTTTTCCATTCTCCATTATAGTCTATGAGAATCATTAGAGTGAATGGGCCCATAGGGTTAGGTTTAGGGTTAGGGTTAGAGTTCAGGACACACTTACGTTCAAGTTAAAATTGGGGTTGGTTTAGGGTTGGATAAGATGAAATTCTCATATCACACTGAAGGGTATACTCTTGATTTGGAAAAATTTTGGATGTTTTTCCATTCTCCATTATAGTCTATGAGAATCATTAGAGTGAATGGGCCCATAGGGTTAGGGTTAGGGTTAGAGTTCAGGACACACTTATGTTCAAGTTAAAATTGGGGTTTGGTTTAGGGTTGGATAAGATGAAATTCTCATATCACACTGAAGGGTATACTCTTGATTTGGAAAAATTTTGGATGTTTTTCCATTCTCCATTATAGTCCTATGAGAATCATTAGAGTGAATGGGCCCATAGGGTTAGGGTTAGGGTTAGGGTTAGAGTTCAGGACACACTTACGTTCAAGTTAAAATTGAGGTTTGGTTTAGGGTTGGATAAGATGAAATTTTCATATCACACTAAAGGGTATACTCTTGATTTGGAAAATTTTTGGATGTTTTTCCATTCTCCATTATAGTCTATGAGAATCATTAGAGTGAATGGGCCCATAGGGTTAGGGTTAGGGTTAGGGTTAGAGTTCAGGACACACTTACGTTCAAGTTAAAATTGGGGTTTGGTATAGGGTTGGATAAGATGAAATTCTCATATCACACTGAAGGGTATACTCTTGATTTGGAAAAATTTTGAATGTTTTTCCATTCTCCATTATAGTCTATGAGAATGATTAGAGTGAATGGGCCCATAGGGTTAGGGTTAGGGTTAGGGTTAGAGTTCAGGACACACTTATGTTCAAGTTAAAATTGGGGTTTGGTTTAGGGTTGCATAAGATGAAATTCTCATATCACATTGAAAGGTATACTCTTGATTTGGAAAAATTTTGGATGTTTTTCCATTCTCCATTATAGTCTATGAGAATCATTAGAGTGAATGGGCCCATAGGGTTAGGGTTAGGGTTAGGGTTAGAGTTCAGGACACACTTATGTTCAAGTTAAAATTGGGGTTTGGTTTAGGGTTGGATAAGATCAAATTCTCATATCACATTAAAGAGTATACTCTTGATTTGGAAAATTTTTGGATGTTTTTCCATTCTCCATTATAGTCTATGAGAATCATTAGAGTGAATGGGCCTATAGGGTTAGGGTTAGGGTTAGGGTTAGAGTTCAGGACACACTTATGTTCAAGTTAAAATTGGGGTTTGGTTTAGGGTTGGATAAGATGAAATTCTCATATCACACTGAAGGGTATACTCTTGATTTGGAAAAATTTTGGATGTTTTTCCATTCTCCATTATAGTCTATGAGAATCATTAGAGTGAATGGGCCCATAGGGTTAGGGTTAGGGTTAGGGTTAGAGTTCAGGACACACTTACGTTCAAGTTAAAATTGGGGTTTGGTTTAGGGTTGGATAAGATGAAATTTTCATATCACACTAAAGGGTATACTCTTGATTTGGAAAATTTTTGGATGTTTTTCCATTCTCCATTATAGTCTATGAGAATCATTAGAGTGAATGGGCCCATAGGGTTAGGGTTAGGGTTAGGGTTAGAGTTCAGGAAACACTTACGTTCAAGTTAAAATTGGGGTTTGGTTTAGGGTTGGATAAGATGAAATTCTCATATCACATTGAAAGGTATACTCTTGATTTGGAAAAATTTTGGATGTTTTTCCATTCTCCATTATAGTCTATGAGAATCATTAGAGTGAATGGGCCCATAGGGTTAGGGTTAGGGTTAGAGTTCAGGACACACTTATGTTCAAGTTAAAATTGGGGTTTGGTTTAGGGTTGGATAAGATGAAATTTTCATATCACATTGAAAGCTATACTCTTGATTTGGAAAAATTTTGGATGTTTTTCCATTCTCCATTATAGTCTATGAGAATCATTAGAGTGAATGGGCCTATAGGGTTAGGGTTAGGGTTAGAGTTCAGGACACACTTATGTTCAAGTTAAAATTGGGGTTTGGTTTAGGGTTGGATAAGATGAAATTCTCATATCACACTGAAGGGTATACTCTTGATTTGGAAAAATTTTGGATGTTTTTCCATTCTCCATTATAGTCTATGAGAATCATTAGAGTGAATGGGCCCATAGGGTTAGGGTTAGGGTTAGGGTTAGAGTTCAGGACACACTTACGTTCAAGTTAAAATTGGGGTTTGGTTTAGGGTTGGATAAGATGAAATTTTCATATCACACTAAAGGGTATACTCTTGATTTGGAAAATTTTTGGATGTTTTTCCATTCTCCATTATAGTCTATGAGAATCATTAGAGTGAATGGGCCCATAGGGTTAGGGTTAGGGTTAGGGTTAGAGTTCAGGACACACTTACGTTCAAGTTAAAATTGGGGTTTGGTTTAGGGTTGGATAAGATAAAATTTTCATATCACACTAAAGGGTATACTCTTGATTTGGAAAAATTTTGGATGTTTTTCCATTCTCCATTATAGTCTATGAGAATCATTAGAGTGAATGGGCCCATAGGGTTAGCGTTAGGGTTAGAGTTCAGGACACACTTATGTTCAAGTTAAAATTGGGGTTTGGTATAGGGTTGGATAAGATGAAATTCTCATATCACACTGAAGGTTATACTCTTGATTTGGAAAAATTTTGGATGTTTTTCCATTCTCCATTATAGTCTATGAGAATCATTAGAGTGAATGGGCCCATAGGGTTAGGGTTAGGGTTAGAGTTCAGGACACACTTACGTTCAAGTTAAAATTGGGGTTTGGTTTAGGGTTGGATAAGATGAAATTCTCATATTACACTGAAGGGTATACTCTTGATTTGGAAAAATTTTGGATGTTTTTCCATTCTCCATTATAGTCTATGAGAATCATTAGAGTGAATGGGCCCATAGGGTTAGGGTTAGGGTTAGAGTTCAGGACACACTTATGTTCAAGTTAAAATTGGGGTTTGGTTTAGGGTTGGATAAGATGAAATTTTCATATCACATTGAAAGGTATACTCTTGATTTGGAAAAATTTTGGATGTTTTTCCATTCTCCATTATAGTCTATGAGAATCATTAGAGTGAATGGGCCCATAGGGTTAGGGTTAGGGTTAGGGTTAGAGTTCAGGACACACTTACGTTCAAGTTAAAATTGGGGTTTGGTTTAGGGTTGGATAAGATGAAATTTTCATATCACACTAAAGGGTATACTCTTGATTTGGAAAATTTTTGGATGTTTTTCCATTCTCCATTATAGTCTATGAGAATCATTAGAGTGAATGGGCCCATAGGGTTAGGGTTAGGGTTAGAGTTCAGGACACACTTACGTTCAAGTTAAAATTGGGGTTTGGTTTAGGGTTGGATAAGATGAAATTCTCATATCACACTGAAGGGTATACTCTTGATTTGGAAAAATTTTGGATGTTTTTCCATTCTCCATTATAGTCTATGAGAATCATTAGAGTGAATGGGCCCATAGGGTTAGGGTTAGGGTTAGGGTTAGAGTTCAGGACACACTTACGTTCAAGTTAAAATTGGGGTTGGTTTAGGGTTGGATAAGATGAAATTCTCATATCACACTGAAGGGTATACTCTTGATTTGGAAAAATTTTGGATGTTTTTCCATTCTCCATTATAGTCTATGAGAATCATTAGAGTGAATGGGCCCATAGGGTTAGGGTTAGGGTTAGAGTTCAGGACACACTTATGTTCAAGTTAAAATTGGGGTTTGGTTTAGGGTTGGATAAGATGAAATTTTCATATCACATTGAAAGGTATACTCTTGATTTGGAAAAATTTTGGATGTTTTTCCATTCTCCATTATAGTCTATGAGAATCATTAGAGTGAATGGGCCCATAGGGTTAGGGTTAGGGTTAGGGTTAGAGTTCAGGACACACTTATGTTCAAGTTAAAATTGGGGTTTGGTTTAGGGTTGGATAAGATGAAATTCTCATATCACATTGAAAGGTATACTCTTGATTTGGAAAAATTTTGGATGTTTTTCCATTCTCCATTATAGTCTATGAGAATCATTAGAGTGAATGGGCCCATAGGGTTAGGGTTAGGGTTAGGGTTAGAGTTCAGGACACACTTATGTTCAAGTTAAAATTGGGGTTTGGTTTAGGGTTGGATAAGATGAAATTCTCATATCACATTAAAGAGTATACTCTTGATTTGGAAAATTTTTGGATGTTTTTCCATTCTCCATTATAGTCTATGAGAATCATAAGAGTGAATGGGCCTATAGGGTTAGGGTTAGGGTTAGGGTTATAGTTCAGGACACACTTATGTTCAAGTTAAAATTGGGGTTTGGTTTAGGGTTGGATAAGATGAAATTCTCATATCACACTGAAGGGTATACTCTTGATTTGGAAAAATTTTGGATGTTTTTCCATTCTCCATTATAGTCTATGAGAATCATTAGAGTGAATGGGCCCATAGGGTTTGGGTTAGGGTTAGGGTTAGAGTTCAGGACACACTTACGTTCAAGTTAAAATTGGGGTTTGGTTTAGGGTTGGATAAGATGAAATTTTCATATCACACTAAAGGGTATACTCTTGATTTGGAAAATTTTTGGATGTTTTTCCATTCTCCATTATAGTCTATGAGAATCATTAGAGTGAATGGGCCCATAGGGTTAGGGTTAGGGTTAGAGTTCAGGACACACTTACGTTCAAGTTAAAATTGGGGTTTGGTTTAGGGTTGGATAAGATGAAATTCTCATATCACACTGAAGGGTATACTCTTGATTTGGAAAAATTTTGGATGTTTTTCCATTCTCCATTATAGTCTATGAGAATCATTAGAGTGAATGGGCCCATAGGGTTAGGGTTAGGGTTAGAGTTCAGGACACACTTACGTTCAAGTTAAAATTGGGGTTTGGTTTAGGGTTGGATAAGATGAAATTCTCATATCACACTGAAGGGTATACTCTTGATTTGGAAAAATTTTGGATGTTTTTCCATTCTCCATTATAGTCTATGAGAATCATTAGAGTGAATGGGCCCATAGGGTTAGGGTTAGGGTTAGGGTTAGAGTTCAGGACACACTTATGTTCAAGTTAAAATTGGGGTTTGGTTTAGGGTTGCATAAGATGAAATTCTCATATCACATTGAAAGGTATACTCTTGATTTGGAAAAATTTTGGATGTTTTTCCATTCTCCATTATAGTCTATGAGAATCATTAGAGTGAATGGGCCCATAGGGTTAGGGTTAGGGTTAGGGTTAGAGTTCAGGACACACTTATGTTCAAGTTAAAATTGGGGTTTGGTTTAGGGTTGGATAAGATGAAATTCTCATATCACATTAAAGAGTATACTCTTGATTTGGAAAATTTTTGGATGTTTTTCCATTCTCCATTATAGTCTATGAGAATCATTAGAGTGAATGGGCCTATAGGGTTAGGGTTAGGGTTAGAGTTCAGGACACACTTATGTTCAAGTTAAAATTGGGGTTTGGTTTAGGGTTGGATAAGATGAAATTCTCATATCACTCTGAAGGGTATACTCTTGATTTGGAAAAATTTTGGATGTTTTTCCATTCTCCATTATAGTCTATGAGAATCATTAGAGTGAATGGGCCCATAGGGTTAGGGTTAGGGTTAGGGTTAGAGTTCAGGACACACTTACGTTCAAGTTAAAATTGGGGTTTGGTTTAGGATTGGATAAGATGAAATTTTCATATCACACTAAAGGGTATACTCTTGATTTGGAAAATTTTTGGATGTTTTTCCATTCTCCATTATAGTCTATGAGAATCATTAGAGTGAATGGGCCCATAGGGTTAGGGTTAGGGTTAGGGTTAGAGTTCAGGAAACACTTACGTTCAAGTTAAAATTGGGGTTTGGTTTAGGGTTGGATAAGATGAAATTCTCATATCACACTGAAGGGTATACTCTTGATTTGGAAAAATTTTGGATGTTTTTCCATTATCCATTATAGTCTATGAGAATCATTAGAGTGAATGGGCCCATAGGGTTAGGGTTAGGGTTAGAGTTCAGGACACACTTATGTTCAAGTTAAAATTGGGGTTTGGTTTAGGGTTGGATAAGATGAAATTTTCATATCACATTGAAAGGTATACTCTTGATTTGGAAATTTTTGGATGTTTTTCCATTCTCCATTATAGTCTATGAGAATCATTAGAGTGAATGGGCCCATAGGGTTAGGGTTAGGGTTAGGGTTAGAGTTCAGGACACACTTATGTTCAAGTTAAAATTGGGGTTTGGTTTAGGGTTGGATAAGATGAAATTTTCATATCACATTGAAAGGTATACTCTTGATTTGGAAAAATTTTGGATGTTTTTCCATTCTCCATTATAGTCTATGAGAATCATTAGAGTGAATGGGCCCATAGGGTTAGGGTTAGGGTTAGGGTTAGAGTTCAGGACACACTTATGTTCAAGTTAAAATTGGGGTTTGGTTTAGGGTTGGATAAGATGAAATTCTCATATCACATTAAAGAGTATACTCTTCATTTGGAAAATTTTTGGATGTTTTTCCATTCTCCATTATAGTCTATGAGAATCATTAGAGTGAATGGGCCTATAGGGTTAGGGTTAGGGTTAGGGTTAGAGTTCAGGACACACTTATGTTCAAGTTAAAATTGGGGTTTGGTTTAGGGTTGGATAAGATGAAATTCTCATATCACACTGAAGGGTATACTCTTGATTTGGAAAAATTTTGGATGTTTTTCCATTCTCCATTATAGTCTATGAGAATCATTAGAGTGAATGGGCCCATAGGGTTAGGGTTAGGGTTAGGGTTAGAGTTCAGGACACACTTACGTTCAAGTTAAAATTGGGGTTTGGTTTAGGGTTGGATAAGATGAAATTTTCATATCACACTAAAGGGTATACTCTTGATTTGGAAAATTTTTGGATGTTTTTCCATTCTCCATTATAGTCTATGAGAATCATAAGAGTGAATGGGCCCATAGGGTTAGGGTTAGGGTTAGGGTTAGAGTTCAGGAAACACTTACGTTCAAGTTAAAATTGGGGTTTGGTTTAGGGTTGGATAAGATGAAATTCTCATATCACACTGAAGGGTATACTCTTGATTTGGAAAAATTTTGGATGTTTTTCCATTCTCCATTATAGTCTATGAGAATCATTAGAGTGAATGGGCCCATAGGGTTAGGGTTAGGGTTAGAGTTCAGGACACACTTATGTTCAAGTTAAAATTGGGGTTTGGTTTAGGGTTGGATAAGATGGAATTTTCATATCACATTGAAAGGTATACTCTTGATTTGGAAAAATTTTGGATGTTTTTCCATTCTCCATTATAGTCTATGAGAATCATTAGAGTGAATGGGCCCATAGGGTTAGGGTTAGGGTTAGGGTTAGAGTTCAGGACACACTTATGTTCAAGTTAAAATTGGGGTTTGGTTTAGGGTTGGATAAGATGAAATTCTCATATCACATTGAAAGGTATACTCTTGATTTGGAAAAATTTTGGATGTTTTTCCATTCTCCATTATAGTCTATGAGAATAATTAGAGTGAATGGGCCCATAGGGTTAGGGTTAGGGTTAGAGTTCAGGACACACTTATGTTCAAGTTAAAATTGGGGTTTGGTTTAGGGTTGGATAAGATGAAATTTTCATATCACATTGAAAGGTATACTCTTGATTTGGAAAAATTTTGGATGTTTTTCCATTCTCCATTATAGTCTATGAGAATCATTAGAGTGAATGGGCCTATAGGGTTAGGGTTAGGGTTAGGGTTAGAGTTCAGGACACACTTATGTTCAAGTTAAAATTGGGGTTTGGTTTAGGGTTGGATAAGATGAAATTCTCATATCACACTGAAGGGTATACTCTTGATTTGGAAAAATTTTGGATGTTTTTCCATTCTCCATTATAGTCTATGAGAATCATTAGAGTGAATGGGCCCATAGGGTTAGGGTTAGGGTTAGGGTTAGAGTTCAGGACACACTTACGTTCAAGTTAAAATTGGGGTTTGGTTTAGGGTTGGATAAGATGAAATTTTCATATCACACTAAAGGGTATACTCTTGATTTGGAAAATTTTTGGATGTTTTTCCATTCTCCATTATAGTCTATGAGAATCATTAGAGTGAATGGGCCCATAGGGTTAGGGTTAGGGTTAGGGTTAGAGTTCAGGACACACTTACGTTCAAGTTAAAATTGGGGTTTGGTTTAGGGTTGGATAAGATAAAATTTTCATATCACACTAAAGGGTATACTCTTGATTTGGAAAAATTTTGGATGTTTTTCCATTCTCCATTATAGTCTATGAGAATCATTAGAGTGAATGGGCCCATAGGGTTAGCGTTAGGGTTAGAGTTCAGGACACACTTATGTTCAAGTTAAAATTGGGGTTTGGTATAGGGTTGGATAAGATGAAATTCTCATATCACACTGAAGGTTATACTCTTGATTTGGAAAAATTTTGGATGTTTTTCCATTCTCCATTATAGTCTATGAGAATCATTAGAGTGAATGGGCCCATAGGGTTAGGGTTAGGGTTAGAGTTCAGGACACACTTACGTTCAAGTTAAAATTGGGGTTTGGTTTAGGGTTGGATAAGATGAAATTCTCATATTACACTGAAGGGTATACTCTTGATTTGGAAAAATTTTGGATGTTTTTCCATTCTCCATTATAGTCTATGAGAATCATTAGAGTGAATGGGCCCATAGGGTTAGGGTTAGGGTTAGAGTTCAGGACACACTTATGTTCAAGTTAAAATTGGGGTTTGGTTTAGGGTTGGATAAGATGAAATTTTCATATCACATTGAAAGGTATACTCTTGATTTGGAAAAATTTTGGATGTTTTTCCATTCTCCATTATAGTCTATGAGAATCATTAGAGTGAATGGGCCCATAGGGTTAGGGTTAGGGTTAGGGTTAGAGTTCAGGACACACTTACGTTCAAGTTAAAATTGGGGTTTGGTTTAGGGTTGGATAAGATGAAATTTTCATATCACACTAAAGGGTATACTCTTGATTTGGAAAATTTTTGGATGTTTTTCCATTCTCCATTATAGTCTATGAGAATCATTAGAGTGAATGGGCCCATAGGGTTAGGGTTAGGGTTAGAGTTCAGGACACACTTACGTTCAAGTTAAAATTGGGGTTTGGTTTAGGGTTGGATAAGATGAAATTTTCATATCACATTGAAAGGTATACTCTTGATTTGGAAAAATTTTGGATGTTTTTCCATTCTCCATTATAGTCTATGAGAATCATTAGAGTGAATGGGCCCATAGGGTTAGGGTTAGGGTTAGGGTTAGAGTTCAGGACACACTTATGTTCAAGTTAAAATTGGGGTTTGGTTTAGGGTTGGATAAGATGAAATTCTCATATCACATTAAAGAGTATACTCTTGATTTGGAAAATTTTTGGATGTTTTTCCATTCTCCATTATAGTCTATGAGAATCATTAGAGTGAATGGGCCTATAGGGTTAGGGTTAGGGTTAGGGTTATAGTTCAGGACACACTTATGTTCAAGTTAAAATTGGGGTTTGGTTTAGGGTTGGATAAGATGAAATTCTCATATCACACTGAAGGGTATACTCTTGATTTGGAAAAATTTTGGATGTTTTTCCATTCTCCATTATAGTCTATGAGAATCATTAGAGTGAATGGGCCCATAGGGTTTGGGTTAGGGTTAGGGTTAGAGTTCAGGACACACTTACGTTCAAGTTAAAATTGGGGTTTGGTTTAGGGTTGGATAAGATGAAATTTTCATATCACACTAAAGGGTATACTCTTGATTTGGAAAATTTTTGGATGTTTTTCCATTCTCCATTATAGTCTATGAGAATCATTAGAGTGAATGGGCCCATAGGGTTAGGGTTATGGTTAGGGTTAGAGTTCAGGACACACTTATGTTCAAGTTAAAATTGGGGTTTGGTTTAGGGTTGGATAAGATGAAATTCTCATATCACATTAAAGAGTATACTCTTGATTTGGAAAATTTTTGGATGTTTTTCCATTCTCCATTATAGTCTATGAGAATCATTAGAGTGAATGGGCCTATAGGGTTAGGGTTAGGGTTAGGGTTATAGTTCAGGACACACTTATGTTCAAGTTAAAATTGGGGTTTGGTTTAGGGTTGGATAAGATGAAATTCTCATATCACACTGAAGGGTATACTCTTGATTTGGAAAAATTTTGGATGTTTTTCCATTCTCCATTATAGTCTATGAGAATCATTAGAGTGAATGGGCCCATAGGGTTTGGGTTAGGGTTAGGGTTAGAGTTCAGGACACACTTACGTTCAAGTTAAAATTGGGGTTTGGTTTAGGGTTGGATAAGATGAAATTTTCATATCACACTAAAGGGTATACTCTTGATTTGGAAAATTTTTGGATGTTTTTCCATTCTCCATTATAGTCTATGAGAATCATTAGAGTGAATGGGCCCATAGGGTTAGGGTTAGGGTTAGAGTTCAGGACACACTTACGTTCAAGTTAAAATTGGGGTTTGGTTTAGGGTTGGATAAGATGAAATTCTCATATCACACTGAAGGGTATACTCTTGATTTGGAAAAATTTTGGATGTTTTTCCATTCTCCATTATAGTCTATGAGAATCATTAGAGTGAATGGGCCCATAGGGTTAGGGTTAGGGTTAGAGTTCAGGACACACTTACGTTCAAGTTAAAATTGGGGTTTGGTTTAGGGTTGGATAAGATGAAATTCTCATATCACACTGAAGGGTATACTCTTGATTTGGAAAAATTTTGGATGTTTTTCCATTCTCCATTATAGTCTATGAGAATCATTAGAGTGAATGGGCCCATAGGGTTAGGGTTAGGGTTAGAGTTCAGGACACACTTATGTTCAAGTTAAAATTGGGGTTTGGTTTAGGGTTGCATAAGATGAAATTCTCATATCACATTGAAAGGTATACTCTTGATTTGGAAAATTTTTGGATGTTTTTCCATTCTCCATTATAGTCTATGAGAATCATTAGAGTGAATGGGCCCATAGGGTTAGGGTTAGGGTTAGGGTTAGAGTTCAGGACACACTTATGTTCAAGTTAAAATTGGGGTTTGGTTTAGGGTTGGATAAGATGAAATTCTCATATCACATTAAAGAGTATACTCTTGATTTGGAAAATTTTTGGATGTTTTTCCATTCTCCATTATAGTCTATGAGAATCATTAGAGTGAATGGGCCTATAGGGTTAGGGTTAGGGTTAGGGTTAGAGTTCAGGACACACTTATGTTCAAGTTAAAATTGGGGTTTGGTTTAGGGTTGGATAAGATGAAATTCTCATATCACTCTGAAGGGTATACTCTTGATTTGGAAAAATTTTGGATGTTTTTCCATTCTCCATTATAGTCTATGAGAATCATTAGAGTGAATGGGCCCATAGGGTTAGGGTTAGGGTTAGGGTTAGAGTTCAGGACACACTTACGTTCAAGTTAAAATTGGGGTTTGGTTTAGGATTGGATAAGATGAAATTTTCATATCACACTAAAGGGTATACTCTTGATTTGGAAAATTTTTGGATGTTTTTCCATTCTCCATTATAGTCTATGAGAATCATTAGAGTGAATGGGCCCATAGGGTTAGGGTTAGGGTTAGGGTTAGAGTTCAGGAAACACTTACGTTCAAGTTAAAATTGGGGTTTGGTTTAGGGTTGGATAAGATGAAATTCTCATATCACACTGAAGGGTATACTCTTGATTTGGAAAAATTTTGGATGTTTTTCCATTCTCCATTATAGTCTATGAGAATCATTAGAGTGAATGGGCCCATAGGGTTAGGGTTAGGGTTAGAGTTCAGGACACACTTATGTTCAAGTTAAAATTGGGGTTTGGTTTAGGGTTGGATAAGATGAAATTTCCATATCACATTGAAAGGTATACTCTTGATTTGGAAAAATTTTGGATGTTTTTCCATTCTCCATTATAGTCTATGAGAATCATTAGAGTGAATGGGCCCATAGGGTTAGGGTTAGGGTTAGGGTTAGAGTTCAGGACACACTTATGTTCAAGTTAAAATTGGGGTTTGGTTTAGGGTTGGATAAGATGAAATTCTCATATCACATTGAAAGGTATACTCTTGATTTGGAAAAATTTTGGATGTTTTTCCATTCTCCATTATAGTCTATGAGAATCATTAGAGTGAATGGGCCCATAGGGTTAGGGTTAGGGTTAGGGTTAGAGTTCAGGACACACTTATGTTCAAGTTAAAATTGGGGTTTGGTTTAGGGCTGGATAAGATGAAATTCTCATATCACACTAAAGGGTATACTCTTGATTTGGAAAAATTTTGGATGTTTTTCCATTCTCCATTATAGTCTATGAGAATCATTAGAGTGAATGGGCCTATAGGGTTAGGGTTAGGGTTAGAGTTCAGGACACACTTATGTTCAAGTTAAAATTGGGGTTTGGTTTAGGGTTGGATAAGATGAAATTCTCATATCACACTGAAGGGTATACTCTTGATTTGGAAAAATTTTGGATGTTTTTCCATTCTCCATTATAGTCTATGAGAATCATTAGAGTGAATGGGCCCATAGGGTTAGGGTTAGGGTTAGAGTTCAGGACACACTTACGTTCAAGTTAAAATTGGGGTTTGGTTTAGGGTTGGATAAGATGAAATTTTCATATCACACTAAAGGGTATACTCTTGATTTGGAAAATTTTTGGATGTTTTTCCATTCTCCATTATAGTCTATGAGAATCATTAGAGTGAATGGGCCCATAGGGTTAGGGTTAGGGTTAGGGTTAGAGTTCAGGACACACTTACGTTCAAGTTAAAATTGGGGTTTGGTTTAGGGTTGGATAAGATAAAATTTTCATATCACACTAAAGGGTATACTCTTGATTTGGAAAAATTTTGGATGTTTTTCCATTCTCCATTATAGTCTATGAGAATCATTAGAGTGAATGGGCCCATAGGGTTAGCGTTAGGGTTAGAGTTCAGGACACACTTATGTTCAAGTTAAAATTGGGGTTTGGTATAGGGTTGGATAAGATGAAATTCTCATATCACACTGAAGGTTATACTCTTGATTTGGAAAAATTTTGGATGTTTTTCCATTCTCCATTATAGTCTATGAGAATCATTAGAGTGAATGGGCCCATAGGGTTAGGGTTAGGGTTAGAGTTCAGGACACACTTACGTTCAAGTTAAAATTGGGGTTTGGTTTAGGGTTGGATAAGATGAAATTCTCATATTACACTGAAGGGTATACTCTTGATTTGGAAAAATTTTGGATGTTTTTCCATTCTCCATTATAGTCTATGAGAATCATTAGAGTGAATGGGCCCATAGGGTTAGGGTTAGGGTTAGAGTTCAGGACACACTTATGTTCAAGTTAAAATTGGGGTTTGGTTTAGGGTTGGATAAGATGAAATTTTCATATCACATTGAAAGGTATACTCTTGATTTGGAAAATTTTTGGATGTTTTTCCATTCTCCATTATAGTCTATGAGAATCATTAGAGTGAATGGGCCCATAGGGTTAGGGTTATGGTTAGGGTTAGAGTTCAGGACACACTTATGTTCAAGTTAAAATTGGGGTTTGGTTTAGGGTTGGATAAGATGAAATTCTCATATCACATTAAAGAGTATACTCTTGATTTGGAAAATTTTTGGATGTTTTTCCATTCTCCATTATAGTCTATGAGAATCATTAGAGTGAATGGGCCTATAGGGTTAGGGTTAGGGTTAGGGTTATAGTTCAGGACACACTTATGTTCAAGTTAAAATTGGGGTTTGGTTTAGGGTTGGATAAGATGAAAT
The DNA here is from genome assembly GCF_032191835.1 of Heteronotia binoei. Classification (NCBI taxonomy): domain Eukaryota; kingdom Metazoa; phylum Chordata; class Lepidosauria; order Squamata; family Gekkonidae; genus Heteronotia; species Heteronotia binoei. The sequence continues at coordinate 169,409 of NW_026800184.1, forward strand.
TCTCATATCACACTGAAGGGTATACTCTTGATTTGGAAAAATTTTGGATGTTTTTCCATTCTCCATTATAGTCTATGAGAATCATTAGAGTGAATGGGCCCATAGGGTTTGGGTTAGGGTTAGGGTTAGAGTTCAGGACACACTTACGTTCAAGTTAAAATTGGGGTTTGGTTTAGGGTTGGATAAGATGAAATTTTCATATCACACTAAAGGGTATACTCTTGATTTGGAAAATTTTTGGATGTTTTTCCATTCTCCATTATAGTCTATGAGAATCATTAGAGTGAATGGGCCCATAGGGTTAGGGTTAGGGTTAGAGTTCAGGACACACTTACGTTCAAGTTAAAATTGGGGTTTGGTTTAGGGTTGGATAAGATGAAATTCTCATATCACACTGAAGGGTATACTCTTGATTTGGAAAAATTTTGGATGTTTTTCCATTCTCCATTATAGTCTATGAGAATCATTAGAGTGAATGGGCCCATAGGGTTAGGGTTAGGGTTAGAGTTCAGGACACACTTACGTTCAAGTTAAAATTGGGGTTTGGTTTAGGGTTGGATAAGATGAAATTCTCATATCACACTGAAGGGTATACTCTTGATTTGGAAAAATTTTGGATGTTTTTCCATTCTCCATTATAGTCTATGAGAATCATTAGAGTGAATGGGCCCATAGGGTTAGGGTTAGGGTTAGAGTTCAGGACACACTTATGTTCAAGTTAAAATTGGGGTTTGGTTTAGGGTTGCATAAGATGAAATTCTCATATCACATTGAAAGGTATACTCTTGATTTGGAAAATTTTTGGATGTTTTTCCATTCTCCATTATAGTCTATGAGAATCATTAGAGTGAATGGGCCCATAGGGTTAGGGTTAGGGTTAGGGTTAGAGTTCAGGACACACTTATGTTCAAGTTAAAATTGGGGTTTGGTTTAGGGTTGGATAAGATGAAATTCTCATATCACATTAAAGAGTATACTCTTGATTTGGAAAATTTTTGGATGTTTTTCCATTCTCCATTATAGTCTATGAGAATCATTAGAGTGAATGGGCCTATAGGGTTAGGGTTAGGGTTAGGGTTAGAGTTCAGGACACACTTATGTTCAAGTTAAAATTGGGGTTTGGTTTAGGGTTGGATAAGATGAAATTCTCATATCACTCTGAAGGGTATACTCTTGATTTGGAAAAATTTTGGATGTTTTTCCATTCTCCATTATAGTCTATGAGAATCATTAGAGTGAATGGGCCCATAGGGTTAGGGTTAGGGTTAGGGTTAGAGTTCAGGACACACTTACGTTCAAGTTAAAATTGGGGTTTGGTTTAGGATTGGATAAGATGAAATTTTCATATCACACTAAAGGGTATACTCTTGATTTGGAAAATTTTTGGATGTTTTTCCATTCTCCATTATAGTCTATGAGAATCATTAGAGTGAATGGGCCCATAGGGTTAGGGTTAGGGTTAGGGTTAGAGTTCAGGAAACACTTACGTTCAAGTTAAAATTGGGGTTTGGTTTAGGGTTGGATAAGATGAAATTCTCATATCACACTGAAGGGTATACTCTTGATTTGGAAAAATTTTGGATGTTTTTCCATTCTCCATTATAGTCTATGAGAATCATTAGAGTGAATGGGCCCATAGGGTTAGGGTTAGGGTTAGAGTTCAGGACACACTTATGTTCAAGTTAAAATTGGGGTTTGGTTTAGGGTTGGATAAGATGAAATTTCCATATCACATTGAAAGGTATACTCTTGATTTGGAAAAATTTTGGATGTTTTTCCATTCTCCATTATAGTCTATGAGAATCATTAGAGTGAATGGGCCCATAGGGTTAGGGTTAGGGTTAGGGTTAGAGTTCAGGACACACTTATGTTCAAGTTAAAATTGGGGTTTGGTTTAGGGTTGGATAAGATGAAATTCTCATATCACATTGAAAGGTATACTCTTGATTTGGAAAAATTTTGGATGTTTTTCCATTCTCCATTATAGTCTATGAGAATCATTAGAGTGAATGGGCCCATAGGGTTAGGGTTAGGGTTAGGGTTAGAGTTCAGGACACACTTATGTTCAAGTTAAAATTGGGGTTTGGTTTAGGGCTGGATAAGATGAAATTCTCATATCACACTAAAGGGTATACTCTTGATTTGGAAAAATTTTGGATGTTTTTCCATTCTCCATTATAGTCTATGAGAATCATTAGAGTGAATGGGCCTATAGGGTTAGGGTTAGGGTTAGAGTTCAGGACACACTTATGTTCAAGTTAAAATTGGGGTTTGGTTTAGGGTTGGATAAGATGAAATTCTCATATCACACTGAAGGGTATACTCTTGATTTGGAAAAATTTTGGATGTTTTTCCATTCTCCATTATAGTCTATGAGAATCATTAGAGTGAATGGGCCCATAGGGTTAGGGTTAGGGTTAGAGTTCAGGACACACTTACGTTCAAGTTAAAATTGGGGTTTGGTTTAGGGTTGGATAAGATGAAATTTTCATATCACACTAAAGGGTATACTCTTGATTTGGAAAATTTTTGGATGTTTTTCCATTCTCCATTATAGTCTATGAGAATCATTAGAGTGAATGGGCCCATAGGGTTAGGGTTAGGGTTAGGGTTAGAGTTCAGGACACACTTACGTTCAAGTTAAAATTGGGGTTTGGTTTAGGGTTGGATAAGATAAAATTTTCATATCACACTAAAGGGTATACTCTTGATTTGGAAAAATTTTGGATGTTTTTCCATTCTCCATTATAGTCTATGAGAATCATTAGAGTGAATGGGCCCATAGGGTTAGCGTTAGGGTTAGAGTTCAGGACACACTTATGTTCAAGTTAAAATTGGGGTTTGGTATAGGGTTGGATAAGATGAAATTCTCATATCACACTGAAGGTTATACTCTTGATTTGGAAAAATTTTGGATGTTTTTCCATTCTCCATTATAGTCTATGAGAATCATTAGAGTGAATGGGCCCATAGGGTTAGGGTTAGGGTTAGAGTTCAGGACACACTTACGTTCAAGTTAAAATTGGGGTTTGGTTTAGGGTTGGATAAGATGAAATTCTCATATTACACTGAAGGGTATACTCTTGATTTGGAAAAATTTTGGATGTTTTTCCATTCTCCATTATAGTCTATGAGAATCATTAGAGTGAATGGGCCCATAGGGTTAGGGTTAGGGTTAGAGTTCAGGACACACTTATGTTCAAGTTAAAATTGGGGTTTGGTTTAGGGTTGGATAAGATGAAATTTTCATATCACATTGAAAGGTATACTCTTGATTTGGAAAATTTTTGGATGTTTTTCCATTCTCCATTATAGTCTATGAGAATCATTAGAGTGAATGGGCCCATAGGGTTAGGGTTAGGGTTAGGGTTAGAGTTCAGGACACACTTACGTTCAAGTTAAAATTGGGGTTTGGTTTAGGGTTGGATAAGATGAAATTTTCATATCACACTAAAGGGTATACTCTTGATTTGGAAAATTTTTGGATGTTTTTCCATTCCCCATTATAGTCTATGAGAATCATTAGAGTGAATGGGACCATAGGGTTAGGGTTAGGGTTAGAGTTCAGGACACACTTACGTTCAAGTTAAAATTGGGGTTTGGTTTAGGGTTGGATAAGATGAAATTCTCATATCACACTGAAGGGTATACTCTTGATTTGGAAAAATTTTGGATGTTTTTCCATTCTCCATTATAGTCTATGAGAATCATTAGAGTGAATGGGCCCATAGGGTTAGGGTTAGGGTTAGAGTTCAGGACACACTTACGTTCAAGTTAAAATTGGGGTTTGGTTTAGGGTTGGATAAGATGAAATTTTCATATCACATTGAAAGGTATACTCTTGATTTGGAAAAATTTTGGATGTTTTTCCATTCTCCATTATAGTCTATGAGAATCATTAGAGTGAATGGGCCCATAGGGTTAGGGTTAGGGTTAGGGTTAGAGTTCAGGACACACTTATGTTCAAGTTAAAATTGGGGTTTGGTTTAGGGTTGGATAAGATGAAATTCTCATATCACATTGAAAGGTATACTCTTGATTTGGAAAAATTTTGGATGTTTTTCCATTCTCCATTATAGTCTATGAGAATCATTAGAGTGAATGGGCCCATAGGGTTAGGGTTAGGGTTAGGGTTAGAGTTCAGGACACACTTATGTTCAAGTTAAAATTGGGGTTTGGTTTAGGGTTGGATAAGATGAAATTCTCATATCACATTAAAGAGTATACTCTTGATTTGGAAAATGTTTGGATGTTTTTCCATTCTCCATTATAGTCTATGAGAATCATTAGAGTGAATGGGCCTATAGGGTTAGGGTTAGGGTTAGGGTTAGAGTTCAGGACACACTTATGTTCAAGTTAAAATTGGGGTTTGGTTTAGGGCTGGATAAGATGAAATTCTCATATCACACTAAAGGGTATACTCTTGATTTGGAAAAATTTTGGATGTTTTTCCATTCTCCATTATAGTCTATGAGAATCATTAGAGTGAATGGGCCTATAGGGTTAGGGTTAGTGTTAGAGTTCAGGACACACTTATGTTCAAGTTAAAATTGGGGTTTGGTTTAGGGTTGGATAAGATGAAATTCTCATATCACACTGAAGGGTATACTCTTGATTTGGAAAAATTTTGGATGTTTTTCCATTCTCCATTATAGTCTATGAGAATCATTAGAGTGAATGGGCCCATAGGGTTAGGGTTAGGGTTAGAGTTCAGGACACACTTACGTTCAAGTTAAAATTGGGGTTTGGTTTAGGGTTGGATAAGATGAAATTTTCATATCACACTAAAGGGTATACTCTTGATTTGGAAAATTTTTGGATGTTTTTCCATTCTCCATTATAGTCTATGAGAATCATTAGAGTGAATGGGCCCATAGGGTTAGGGTTAGGGTTAGGGTTAGAGTTCAGGACACACTTACGTTCAAGTTAAAATTGGGGTTTGGTTTAGGGTTGGATAAGATAAAATTTTCATATCACACTAAAGGGTATACTCTTGATTTGGAAAAATTTTGGATGTTTTTCCATTCTCCATTATAGTCTATGAGAATCATTAGAGTGAATGGGCCCATAGGGTTAGCGTTAGGGTTAGAGTTCAGGACACACTTATGTTCAAGTTAAAATTGGGGTTTGGTATAGGGTTGGATAAGATGAAATTCTCATATCACACTGAAGGTTATACTCTTGATTTGGAAAAATTTTGGATGTTTTTCCATTCTCCATTATAGTCTATGAGAATCATTAGAGTGAATGGGCCCATAGGGTTAGGGTTAGGGTTAGAGTTCAGGACACACTTACGTTCAAGTTAAAATTGGGGTTTGGTTTAGGGTTGGATAAGATGAAATTCTCATATTACACTGAAGGGTATACTCTTGATTTGGAAAAATTTTGGATGTTTTTCCATTCTCCATTATAGTCTATGAGAATCATTAGAGTGAATGGGCCCATAGGGTTAGGGTTAGGGTTAGAGTTCAGGACACACTTATGTTCAAGTTAAAATTGGGGTTTGGTTTAGGGTTGGATAAGATGAAATTTTCATATCACATTGAAAGGTATACTCTTGATTTGGAAAATTTTTGGATGTTTTTCCATTCTCCATTATAGTCTATGAGAATCATTAGAGTGAATGGGCCCATAGGGTTAGGGTTAGGGTTAGGGTTAGAGTTCAGGACACACTTACGTTCAAGTTAAAATTGGGGTTTGGTTTAGGGTTGGATAAGATGAAATTTTCATATCACACTAAAGGGTATACTCTTGATTTGGAAAATTTTTGGATGTTTTTCCATTCCCCATTATAGTCTATGAGAATCATTAGAGTGAATGGGACCATAGGGTTAGGGTTAGGGTTAGAGTTCAGGACACACTTACGTTCAAGTTAAAATTGGGGTTTGGTTTAGGGTTGGATAAGATGAAATTCTCATATCACACTGAAGGGTATACTCTTGATTTGGAAAAATTTTGGATGTTTTTCCATTCTCCATTATAGTCTATGAGAATCATTAGAGTGAATGGGCCCATAGGGTTAGGGTTAGGGTTAGAGTTCAGGACACACTTACGTTCAAGTTAAAATTGGGGTTTGGTTTAGGGTTGGATAAGATGAAATTTTCATATCACATTGAAAGGTATACTCTTGATTTGGAAAAATTTTGGATGTTTTTCCATTCTCCATTATAGTCTATGAGAATCATTAGAGTGAATGGGCCCATAGGGTTAGGGTTAGGGTTAGGGTTAGAGTTCAGGACACACTTATGTTCAAGTTAAAATTGGGGTTTGGTTTAGGGTTGGATAAGATGAAATTCTCATATCACATTGAAAGGTATACTCTTGATTTGGAAAAATTTTGGATGTTTTTCCATTCTCCATTATAGTCTATGAGAATCATTAGAGTGAATGGGCCCATAGGGTTAGGGTTAGGGTTAGGGTTAGAGTTCAGGACACACTTATGTTCAAGTTAAAATTGGGGTTTGGTTTAGGGTTGGATAAGATGAAATTCTCATATCACATTAAAGAGTATACTCTTGATTTGGAAAATGTTTGGATGTTTTTCCATTCTCCATTATAGTCTATGAGAATCATTAGAGTGAATGGGCCTATAGGGTTAGGGTTAGGGTTAGGGTTAGAGTTCAGGACACACTTATGTTCAAGTTAAAATTGGGGTTTGGTTTAGGGTTGCATAAGATGAAATTCTCATATCACATTGAAAGGTATACTCTTGATTTGGAAAAATTTTGGATGTTTTTCCATTCTCCATTATAGTCTATGAGAATCATTAGAGTGAATGGGCCCATAGGGTTAGGGTTAGGGTTAGGGTTAGGAGTTCAGGACACACTTATGTTCAAGTTAAAATTGGGGTTTGGTTTAGGGTTGGATAAGATGAAATTCTCATATCACATTAAAGAGTATACTCTTGATTTGGAAAATTTTTTGGATGTTTTTCCATTCTCCATTATAGTCTATGAGAATCATTAGAGTGAATGGGCCTATAGGGTTAGGGTTAGGGTTAGGGGTTAGAGTTCAGGACACACTTATGTTCAAGTTAAAATTGGGGTTTGGTTTAGGGTTGGATAAGATGAAATTCTCATATCACACTGAAGGGGTATACTCTTGATTTTGAAAAATTTTGGATGTTTTTCCATTCTCCATTATAGTCTATGAGAATCATTAGAGTGAATGGGCCCATAGGGTTAGGGTTAGGGTTAGGGTTAGAGTTCAGGACACACTTACGTTCAAGTTAAAATTGGGGTTTGGTTTAGGATTGGATAAGATGAAATTTTCATATCACACTAAAGGGTATACTCTTGATTTGGAAAATTTTGGATGTTTTTCCATTCTCCATTATACTCTATGAGAATCATTAGAGTGAATGGGCCCATAGGGTTAGGGTTAGGGTTAGGGTTAGAGTTCAGGAAACACTTACGTTCAAGTTAAAATTGGGGTTTGGTTTAGGGTTGGATAAGATGAAATTCTCATATCACACTGAAGGGTATACTCTTGATTTGGAAAAATTTTGGATGTTTTTCCATTCTCCATTATAGTCTATGAGAATCATTAGAGTGAATGGGCCCATAGGGTTAGGGTTAGGGTTAGGGTTAGAGTTCAGGACACACTTACGTTCAAGTTAAAATTGGGGTTTGGTTTAGGGTTGGATAAGATGAAATTTTCATATCACACTAAAGGGTATACTTTTGATTTGGAAAATTTTTGGATGTTTTTCCATTCTCCATTATAGTCTATGAGAATCATTAGAGTGAATGGGACCATAGGGTTAGGGTTAGGGTTAGAGTTCAGGACACACTTACGTTCAAGTTAAAATTGGGGTTTGGTTAGGGTTGGATAAGATGAAATTCTCATATCACACTGAAGGGTATACTCTTGATTTGGAAAATTTTTGGATGTTTTTTCCCATTCTCCATTATAGTCTATGAGAATCATTAGAGTGAATGGGCCCATAGGGTTAGGGTTAGGGTTAGGGTTAGAGTTCAGGACACACTTATGTTCAAGTTAAAATTGGGGTTTGGTTTAGGGTTGGATAAGATGAAATTCTCATATCACATTAAAGAGTATACTCTTGATTTGGAAAATGTTTGGATGTTTTTCCATTCTCCATTATAGTCTATGAGAATCATTAGAGTGAATGGGCCTATAGGGTTAGGGTTAGGGTTAGGGTTAGAGTTCAGGACACACTTATGTTCAAGTTAAAATTGGGGTTTGGTTTAGGGTTGCATAAGATGAAATTCTCATATCACATTGAAAGGTATACTCTTGATTTGGAAAAATTTTGGATGTTTTTCCATTCTCCATTATAGTCTATGAGAATCATTAGAGTGAATGGGCCCATAGGGTTAGGGTTAGGGTTAGGGTTAGAGTTCAGGACACACTTATGTTCAAGTTAAAATTGGGGTTTGGTTTAGGGTTGGATAAGATGAAATTCTCATATCACATTAAAGAGTATACTCTTGATTTGGAAAATTTTTGGATGTTTTTCCATTCTCCATTATAGTCTATGAGAATCATTAGAGTGAATGGGCCTATAGGGTTAGGGTTAGGGTTAGGGTTAGAGTTCAGGACACACTTATGTTCAAGTTAAAATTGGGGTTTGGTTTAGGGTTGGATAAGATGAAATTCTCATATCACACTGAAGGGTATACTCTTGATTTGGAAAAATTTTGGATGTTTTTCCATTCTCCATTATAGTCTATGAGAATCATTAGAGTGAATGGGCCCATAGGGTTAGGGTTAGGGTTAGGGTTAGAGTTCAGGACACACTTACGTTCAAGTTAAAATTGGGGTTTGGTTTAGGATTGGATAAGATGAAATTTTCATATCACACTAAAGGGTATACTCTTGATTTGGAAAATTTTTGGATGTTTTTCCATTCTCCATTATAGTCTATGAGAATCATTAGAGTGAATGGGCCCATAGGGTTAGGGTTAGGGTTAGGGTTAGAGTTCAGGAAACACTTACGTTCAAGTTAAAATTGGGGTTTGGTTTAGGGTTGGATAAGATGAAATTCTCATATCACACTGAAGGGTATACTCTTGATTTGGAAAAATTTTGGATGTTTTTCCATTCTCCATTATAGTCTATGAGAATCATTAGAGTGAATGGGCCCATAGGGTTAGGGTTAGGGTTAGAGTTCAGGACACACTTATGTTCAAGTTAAAATTGGGGTTTGGTTTAGGGTTGGATAAGATGAAATTTTCATATCACATTGAAAGGTATACTCTTGATTTGGAAAATTTTGGATGTTTTTCCATTCTCCATTATAGTCTATGAGAATCATTAGAGTGAATGGGCCCATAGGGTTAGGGTTAGGGTTAGGGTTAGAGTTCAGGACACACTTATGTTCAAGTTAAAATTGGGGTTTGGTTTAGGGTTGGATAAGATGAAATTCTCATATCACATTGAAAGGTATACTCTTGATTTGGAATAATTTTGGATGTTTTTCCATTCTCCATTATAGTCTATGAGAATCATTAGAGTGAATGGGCCCATAGGGTTAGGGTTAGGGTTAGGGTTAGAGTTCAGGAAACACTTACGTTCAAGTTAAAATTGGGGTTTGGTTTAGGGTTGGATAAGATGAAATTCTCATATCACACTGAAGGGTATACTCTTGATTTGGAAAAATTTTGGATGTTTTTCCATTCTCCATTATAGTCTATGAGAATCATTAGAGTGAATGGGCCCATAGGGTTAGGGTTAGGGTTAGAGTTCAGGACACACTTATGTTCAAGTTAAAATTGGGGTTTGGTTTAGGGTTGGATAAGATGAAATTTTCATATCACATTGAAAGGTATACTCTTGATTTGGAAAAATTTTGGATGTTTTTCCATTCTCCATTATAGTCTATGAGAATCATTAGAGTGAATGGGCCCATAGGGTTAGGGTTAGGGTTAGGGTTAGAGTTCAGGACACACTTATGTTCAAGTTAAAATTGGGGTTTGGTTTAGGGTTGGATAAGATGAAATTCTCATATCACATTGAAAGGTATACTCTTGATTTGGAATAATTTTGGATGTTTTTCCATTCTCCATTATAGTCTATGAGAATCATTAGAGTGAATGGGCCCATAGGGTTAGGGTTAGGGTTAGGGTTAGAGTTCAGGACACACTTATGTTCAAGTTAAAATTGGGGTTTGGTTTAGGGTTGGATAAGATGAAATTCTCATATCACATTAAAGAGTATACTCTTGATTTGGAAAATTTTTGGATGTTTTTCCATTCTCCATTATAGTCTATGAGAATCATGAGAGTGAATGGGCCTATAGGGTTAGGGTTAGGGTTAGGGTTAGAGTTCAGGACACACTTATGTTCAAGTTAAAATTGGGGTTTGGTTTAGGGTTGGATAACATGAAATTCTCATATCACACTGAAGGGTATACTCTTGATTTGGAAAAATTTTGGATGTTTTTCCATTCTCCATTATAGTCTATGAGAATCATTAGAGTGAATGGGCCCATAGGGTTAGGGTTAGGGTTAGGGTTAGAGTTCAGGACACACTTACGTTCAAGTTAAAATTGGGGTTTGGTTTAGGATTGGATAAGATGAAATTTTCATATCACACTAAAGGGTATACTCTTGATTTGGAAAATTTTTGGATGTTTTTCCATTCTCCATTATAGTCTATGAGAATCATTAGAGTGAATGGGCCCATAGGGTTAGGGTTAGGGTTAGGGTTAGAGTTCAGGAAACACTTACGTTCAAGTTAAAATTGGGGTTTGGTTTAGGGTTGGATAAGATGAAATTCTCATATCACACTGAAGGGTATACTCTTGATTTGGAAAAATTTTGGATGTTTTTCCATTCTCCATTATAGTCTATGAGAATCATTAGAGTGAATGGGCCCATAGGGTTAGGGTTAGGGTTAGGGTTAGAGTTCAGGACACACTTACGTTCAAGTTAAAATTGGGGTTTGGTTTAGGGTTGGATAAGATGAAATTTTCATATCACACTAAAGGGTATACTCTTGATTTGGAAAATTTTTGGATGTTTTTCCATTCTCCATTATAGTCTATGAGAATCATTAGAGTGAATGGGCCCATAGGGTTAGGGTTAGGGTTAGGGTTAGAGTTCAGGACACACTTATGTTCAAGTTAAAATTGGGGTTTGGTTTAGGGTTGGATAAGATGAAATTCTCATATCACATTGAAAGGTATACTCTTGATTTGGAAAAATTTTGGATGTTTTTCCATTCTCCATTATAGTCTATGAGAATCATTAGAGTGAATGGGCCCATAGGGTTAGGGTTAGGGTTAGGGTTAGAGTTCAGGACACACTTATGTTCAAGTTAAAATTGGGGTTTGGTTTAGGGTTGGATAACATGAAATTCTCATATCACATTAAAGAGTATACTCTTGATTTGGAAAATTTTTGGATGTTTTTCCATTCTCCATTATAGTCTATGAGAATCATTAGAGTGAATGGGCCTATAGGGTTAGGGTTAGGGTTAGGGTTAGAGTTCAGGACACACTTATGTTCAAGTTAAAATTGGGGTTTGGTTTAGGGTTGGATAAGATGAAATTCTCCTATCACACTGAAGGGTATACTCTTGATTTGGAAAAATTTTGGATGTTTTTCCATTCTCCATTATAGTCTATGAGAATCATTAGAGTGAATGGGCCCATAGGGTTAGGGTTAGGGTTAGGGTTAGAGTTCAGGACACACTTACGTTCAAGTTAAAATTGGGGTTTGGTTTAGGATTGGATAAGATGAAATTTTCATATCACACTAAAGGGTATACTCTTGATTTGGAAAATTTTTGGATGTTTTTCCATTCTCCATTATAGTCTATGAGAATCATTAGAGTGAATGGGCCCATAGGGTTAGGGTTAGGGTTAGGGTTAGAGTTCAGGAAACACTTACGTTCAAGTTAAAATTGGGGTTTGGTTTAGGGTTGGATAAGATGAAATTCTCATATCACACTGAAGGGTATACTCTTGATTTGGAAAAATTTTGGATGTTTTTCCATTCTCCATTATAGTCTATGAGAATCATTAGAGTGAATGGGCCCATAGGGTTAGGGTTAGGGTTAGGGTTAGAGTTCAGGACACACTTACGTTCAAGTTAAAATTGGGGTTTGGTTTAGGGTTGGATAAGATGAAATTTTCATATCACACTAAAGGGTATACTCTTGATTTGGAAAATTTTTGGATGTTTTTCCATTCTCCATTATAGTCTATGAGAATCATTAGAGTGAATGGGACCATAGGGTTAGGGTTAGGGTTAGAGTTCAGGACACACTTACGTTCAAGTTAAAATTGGGGTTTGGTTTAGGGTTGGATAAGATGAAATTCTCATATCACACTGAAGGGTATACTCTTGATTTGGAAAATTTTTGGATGTTTTTCCATTCTCCATTATAGTCTATGAGAATCATTAGAGTGAATGGGCCCATAGGGTTAGGGTTAGGGTTAGGGTTAGAGTTCAGGACACACTTATGTTCAAGTTAAAATTGGGGTTTGGTTTAGGGTTGGATAAGATGAAATTCTCATATCACATTAAAGAGTATACTCTTGATTTGGAAAATGTTTGGATGTTTTTCCATTCTCCATTATAGTCTATGAGAATCATTAGAGTGAATGGGCCTATAGGGTTAGGGTTAGGGTTAGGGTTAGAGTTCAGGACACACTTATGTTCAAGTTAAAATTGGGGTTTGGTTTAGGGTTGCATAAGATGAAATTCTCATATCACATTGAAAGGTATACTCTTGATTTGGAAAAATTTTGGATGTTTTTCCATTCTCCATTATAGTCTATGAGAATCATTAGAGTGAATGGGCCCATAGGGTTAGGGTTAGGGTTAGGGTTAGAGTTCAGGACACACTTATGTTCAAGTTAAAATTGGGGTTTGGTTTAGGGTTGGATAAGATGAAATTCTCATATCACATTAAAGAGTATACTCTTGATTTGGAAAATTTTTGGATGTTTTTCCATTCTCCATTATAGTCTATGAGAATCATTAGAGTGAATGGGCCTATAGGGTTAGGGTTAGGGTTAGGGTTAGAGTTCAGGACACACTTATGTTCAAGTTAAAATTGGGGTTTGGTTTAGGGTTGGATAAGATGAAATTCTCATATCACACTGAAGGGTATACTCTTGATTTGGAAAAATTTTGGATGTTTTTCCATTCTCCATTATAGTCTATGAGAATCATTAGAGTGAATGGGCCCATAGGGTTAGGGTTAGGGTTAGGGTTAGAGTTCAGGACACACTTACGTTCAAGTTAAAATTGGGGTTTGGTTTAGGATTGGATAAGATGAAATTTTCATATCACACAAAAGGGTATACTCTTGATTTGGAAAATTTTTGGATGTTTTTCCATTCTCCATTATAGTCTATGAGAATCATTAGAGTGAATGGGCCCATAGGGTTAGGGTTAGGGTTAGGGTTAGATTTCAGGAAACACTTACGTTCAAGTTAAAATTGGGGTTTGGTTTAGGGTTGGATAAGATGAAATTCTCATATCACACTGAAGGGTATACTCTTGATTTGGAAAAATTTTGGATGTTTTTCCATTCTCCATTATAGTCTATGAGAATCATTAGAGTGAATGGGCCCATAGGGTTAGGGTTAGGGTTAGAGTTCAGGACACACTTATGTTCAAGTTAAAATTGGGGTTTGGTTTAGGGTTGGATAAGATGAAATTTTCATATCACATTGAAAGGTATACTCTTGATTTGGAAAAATTTTGGATGTTTTTCCATTCTCCATTATAGTCTATGAGAATCATTAGAGTGAATGGGCCCATAGGGTTAGGGTTAGGGTTAGGGTTAGAGTTCAGGACACACTTATGTTCAAGTTAAAATTGGGGTTTGGTTTAGGGTTGGATAAGATGAAATTCTCATATCACATTGAAAGGTATACTCTTGATTTGGAAAAATTTTGGATGTTTTTCCATTCTCCATTATAGTCTATGAGAATCATTAGAGTGAATGGGCCCATAGGGTTAGGGTTAGGGTTAGGGTTAGAGTTCAGGACACACTTATGTTCAAGTTAAAATTGGGGTTTGGTTTAGGGCTGGATAAGATGAAATTCTCATATCACACTAAAGGGTATACTCTTGATTTGGAAAAATTTTGGATATTTTTCCATTCTCCATTATAGTCTATGAGAATCATTAGAGTGAATGGGCCTATAGGGTTAGGGTTAGGGTTAGAGTTCAGGACACACTTATGTTCAAGTTAAAATTGGGGTTTGGTTTAGGGTTGGATAAGATGAAATTTTCATATCACATTGAAAGGTATACTCTTGATTTGGAAAAATTTTGGATGTTTTTCCATTCTCCATTATAGTCTATGAGAATCATTAGAGTGAATGGGCCCATAGGGTTAGGGTTAGGGTTAGGGTTAGAGTTCAGGACACACTTACGTTCAAGTTAAAATTGGGGTTTGGTTTAGGGTTGGATAAGATGAAAATTTTCATATCACACTAAAGGGTATACTCTTGATTTGGAAAATTTTTGGATGTTTTTCCATTCTCCATTATAGTCTATGAGAATCATTAGAGTGAATGGGACCATAGGGTTAGGGTTAGGGTTAGAGTTCAGGACACACTTACGTTCAAGTTAAAATTGGGGTTTGGTTTAGGGTTGGATAAGATGAAATTCTCATATCACACTGAAGGGTATACTCTTGATTTGGAAAAATTTTGGATGTTTTTCCATTCTCCATTATAGTCTATGAGAATCATTAGAGTGAATGGGCCCATAGGGTTAGGGTTAGGGTTAGGGTTAGAGTTCAGGACACACTTACGTTCAAGTTAAAATTGGGGTTTGGTTTAGGGTTGGATAAGATGAAATTTTCATATCACATTGAAAGGTATACTCTTGATTTGGAAAAATTTTGGATGTTTTTCCATTCTCCATTATAGTCTATGAGAATCATTAGAGTGAATGGGCCCATAGGGTTAGGGTTAGGGTTAGGGTTAGAGTTCAGGACACACTTATGTTCAAGTTAAAATTGGGGTTTGGTTTAGGGTTGCATAAGATGAAATTCTCATATCACATTGAAAGGTATACTCTTGATTTGGAAAAATTTTGGATGTTTTTCCATTCTCCATTATAGTCTATGAGAATCATTAGAGTGAATGGGCCCATAGGGTTAGGGTTAGGGTTAGGGTTAGAGTTCAGGACACACTTATGTTCAAGTTAAAATTGGGGTTTGGTTTAGGGTTGGATAAGATGAAATTCTCATATCACATTAAAGAGTATACTCTTGATTTGGAAAATTTTTGGATGTTTTTCCATTCTCCATTATAGTCTATGAGAATCATTAGAGTGAATGGGCCTATAGGGTTAGGGTTAGGGTTAGGGTTAGAGTTCAGGACACACTTATGTTCAAGTTAAAATTGGGGTTTGGTTTAGGGTTGGATAAGATGAAATTCTCATATCACACTGAAGGGTATACTCTTGATTTGGAAAAATTTTGTATGTTTTTTCCATTCTCCATTATAGTCTATGAGAATCATTAGAGTGAATGGGCCCATAGGGTTAGGGTTAGGGTTAGGGTTAGAGTTCAGGACACACTTACGTTCAAGTTAAAATTGGGGTTTGGTTTAGGATTGGATAAGATGAAATTTTCATATCACACTAAAGGGTATACTCTTGATTTGGAAAATTTTTTGGATGTTTTTCCATTCTCCATTATAGTCTATGAGAATCATTAGAGTGAATGGGCCCATAGGGTTAGGGTTAGGGTTAGGGTTAGGGTTAGAGTTCAGGAAACACTTACGTTCAAGTTAAAATTGGGGTTTGGTTTAGGGGTTGGATAAGATGAAATTCTCATATCACACTGAAGGGTATACTCTTGATTTGGAAAAATTTTGGATGTTTTTCCATTCTCCATTATAGTCTATGAGAATCATTAGAGTGAATGGGCCCATAGGGTTAGGGTTAGGGTTAGAGTTCAGGACACACTTATGTTCAAGTTAAAATTGGGGTTTGGTTTAGGGTTGGATAAGATGAAATTTTCATATCACATTGAAAGGTATACTCTTGATTTGGAAAAATTTTGGATGTTTTTCCATTCTCCATTATAGTCTATGAGAATCATTAGAGTGAATGGGCCCATAGGGTTAGGGTTAGGGTTAGAGTTCAGGACACACTTATGTTCAAGTTAAAATTGGGGTTTGGTTTAGGGTTGGATAAGATGAAATTCTCATATCACATTGAAAGGTATACTCTTGATTTGGAAAAATTTTGGATGTTTTTCCATTCTCCATTATAGTCTATGAGAATCATTAGAGTGAATGGGCCATAGGGTTAGGGTTAGGGTTAGGGTTAGAGTTCAGGACACACTTACGTTCAAGTTAAAATTGGGGTTTGGTTTAGGGTTGGATAAGATGAAATTTTCATATCACACTAAAGGGTATACTCTTGATTTGGAAAATTTTTGGATGTTTTTCCATTCTCCATTATAGTCTATGAGAATCATTAGAGTGAATGGGACCATAGGGTTAGGGTTAGGGTTAGAGTTCAGGACACACTTACGTTCAAGTTAAAATTGGGGTTTGGTTTAGGGTTGGATAAGATGAAATTCTCATATCACACTGAAGGGTATACTCTTGATTTGGAAAAATTTTGGATGTTTTTCCATTCTCCATTATAGTCTATGAGAATCATTAGAGTGAATGGGCCCATAGGGTTAGGGTTAGGGTTAGGGTTAGAGTTCAGGACACACTTACGTTCAAGTTAAAATTGGGGTTTGGTTTAGGGTTGGATAAGATGAAATTTTCATATCACATTGAAAGGTATACTCTTGATTTGGAAAAATTTTGGATGTTTTTCCATTCTCCATTATAGTCTATGAGAATCATTAGAGTGAATGGGCCCATAGGGTTAGGGTTAGGGTTAGGGTTAGAGTTCAGGACACACTTATGTTCAAGTTAAAATTGGGGTTTGGTTTAGGGTTGCATAAGATGAAATTCTCATATCACATTGAAAGGTATACTCTTGATTTGGAAAAATTTTGGATGTTTTTCCATTCTCCATTATAGTCTATGAGAATCATTAGAGTGAATGGGCCCATAGGGTTAGGGTTAGGGTTAGGGTTAGAGTTCAGGACACACTTATGTTCAAGTTAAAATTGGGGTTTGGTTTAGGGTTGGATAAGATGAAATTCTCATATCACATTAAAGAGTATACTCTTGATTTGGAAAATTTTTGGATGTTTTTCCATTCTCCATTATAGTCTATGAGAATCATTAGAGTGAATGGGCCTATAGGGTTAGGGTTAGGGTTAGGGTTAGAGTTCAGGACACACTTATGTTCAAGTTAAAATTGGGGTTTGGTTTAGGGTTGGATAAGATGAAATTCTCATATCACACTGAAGGGTATACTCTTGATTTGGAAAAATTTTGTATGTTTTTCCATTCTCCATTATAGTCTATGAGAATCATTAGAGTGAATGGGCCCATAGGGTTAGGGTTAGGGTTAGGGTTAGAGTTCAGGACACACTTACGTTCAAGTTAAAATTGGGGTTTGGTTTAGGATTGGATAAGATGAAATTTTCATATCACACTAAAGGGTATACTCTTGATTTGGAAAATTTTTGGATGTTTTTCCATTCTCCATTATAGTCTATGAGAATCATTAGAGTGAATGGGCCCATAGGGTTAGGGTTAGGGTTAGGGTTAGAGTTCAGGAAACACTTACGTTCAAGTTAAAATTGGGGTTTGGTTTAGGGTTGGATAAGATGAAATTCTCATATCACACTGAAGGGTATACTCTTGATTTGGAAAAATTTTGGATGTTTTTCCATTCTCCATTATAGTCTATGAGAATCATTAGAGTGAATGGGCCCATAGGGTTAGGGTTAGGGTTAGAGTTCAGGACACACTTATGTTCAAGTTAAAATTGGGGTTTGGTTTAGGGTTGGATAAGATGAAATTTTCATATCACATTGAAAGGTATACTCTTGATTTGGAAAAATTTTGGATGTTTTTCCATTCTCCATTATAGTCTATGAGAATCATTAGAGTGAATGGGCCCATAGGGTTAGGGTTAGGGTTAGAGTTCAGGACACACTTATGTTCAAGTTAAAATTGGGGTTTGGTTTAGGGTTGGATAAGATGAAATTCTCATATCACATTGAAAGGTATACTCTTGATTTGGAAAAATTTTGGATGTTTTTCCATTCTCCATTATAGTCTATGAGAATCATTAGAGTGAATGGGCCCATAGGGTTAGGGTTAGGGTTAGGGTTAGAGTTCAGGACACACTTACGTTCAAGTTAAAATTGGGGTTTGGTTTAGGGTTGGATAAGATAAAATTTTCATATCACACTAAAGGGTATACTCTTGATTTGGAAAAATTTTGGATGTTTTTCCATTCTCCATTATAGTCTATGAGAATCATTAGAGTGAATGGGCCCATAGGGTTAGGGTTAGGGTTAGGGTTAGAGTTCAGGACACACTTACGTTCAAGTTAAAATTGGGGTTTGGTTTAGGGTTGGATAAGATGAAATTTTCATATCACACTAAAGGGTATACTCTTGATTTGGAAAATTTTTGGATGTTTTTCCATTCTCCATTATAGTCTATGAGAATCATTAGAGTGAATGGGACCATAGGGTTAGGGTTAGGGTTAGAGTTCAGGACACACTTACGTTCAAGTTAAAATTGGGGTTTGGTTTAGGGTTGGATAAGATGAAATTCTCATATCACACTGAAGGGTATACTCTTGATTTGGAAAAATTTTGGATGTTTTTCCATTCTCCATTATAGTCTATGAGAATCATTAGAGTGAATGGGCCCATAGGGTTAGGGTTAGGGTTAGGGTTAGAGTTCAGGACACACTTACGTTCAAGTTAAAATTGGGGTTGGTTTAGGGTTGGATAAGATGAAATTCTCATATCACACTGAAGGGTATACTCTTGATTTGGAAAAATTTTGGATGTTTTTCCATTCTCCATTATAGTCTATGAGAATCATTAGAGTGAATGGGCCCATAGGGTTAGGGTTAGGGTTAGAGTTCAGGACACACTTATGTTCAAGTTAAAATTGGGGTTTGGTTTAGGGTTGGATAAGATGAAATTTTCATATCACATTGAAAGGTATACTCTTGATTTGGAAAAATTTTGGATGTTTTTCCATTCTCCATTATAGTCTATGAGAATCATTAGAGTGAATGGGCCCATAGGGTTAGGGTTAGGGTTAGGGTTAGAGTTCAGGAAACACTTACGTTCAAGTTAAAATTGGGGTTTGGTTTAGGGTTGGATAAGATGAAATTCTCATATCACACTGAAGGGTATACTCTTGATTTGGAAAAATTTTGGATGTTTTTCCATTCTCCATTATAGTCTATGAGAATCATTAGAGTGAATGGGCCCATAGGGTTAGGGTTAGGGTTAGAGTTCAGGACACACTTATGTTCAAGTTAAAATTGGGGTTTGGTTTAGGGTTGGATAAGATGAAATTTTCATATCACATTGAAAGGTATACTCTTGATTTGGAAAAATTTTGGATGTTTTTCCATTCTCCATTATAGTCTATGAGAATCATTAGAGTGAATGGGCCCATAGGGTTAGGGTTAGGGTTAGAGTTCAGGACACACTTATGTTCAAGTTAAAATTGGGGTTTGGTTTAGGGTTGGATAAGATGAAATTCTCATATCACATTGAAAGGTATACTCTTGATTTGGAAAAATTTTGGATGTTTTTCCATTCTCCATTATAGTCTATGAGAATCATTAGAGTGAATGGGCCCATAGGGTTAGGGTTAGGGTTAGGGTTAGAGTTCAGGACACACTTATGTTCAAGTTAAAATTGGGGTTTCGTTTAGGGCTGGATAAGATGAAATTCTCATATCACACTAAAGGGTATACTCTTGATTTGGAAAAATTTTGGATGTTTTTCCATTCTCCATTATAGTCTATGAGAATCATTAGAGTGAATGGGCCTATAGGGTTAGGGTTAGGGTTAGAGTTCAGGACACACTTATGTTCAAGTTAAAATTGGGGTTTGGTTTAGGGTTGGATAAGATGAAATTCTCATATCACACTGAAGGGTATACTCTTGATTTGGAAAAATTTTGGATGTTTTTCCATTCTCCATTATAGTCTATGAGAATCATTAGAGTGAATGGGCCCATAGGGTTAGGGTTAGGGTTAGGGTTAGAGTTCAGGACACACTTACGTTCAAGTTAAAATTGGGGTTTGGTTTAGGGTTGGATAAGATGAAATTTTCATATCACACTAAAGGGTATACTCTTGATTTGGAAAATTTTTGGATGTTTTTCCATTCTCCATTATAGTCTATGAGAATCATTAGAGTGAATGGGCCCATAGGGTTAGGGTTAGGGTTAGGGTTAGAGTTCAGGACACACTTACGTTCAAGTTAAAATTGGGGTTTGGTTTAGGGTTGGATAAGATAAAATTTTCATATCACACTAAAGGGTATACTCTTGATTTGGAAAAATTTTGGATGTTTTTCCATTCTCCATTATAGTCTATGAGAATCATTAGAGTGAATGGGCCCATAGGGTTAGCGTTAGGGTTAGAGTTCAGGACACACTTATGTTCAAGTTAAAATTGGGGTTTGGTATAGGGTTGGATAAGATGAAATTCTCATATCACACTGAAGGTTATACTCTTGATTTGGAAAAATTTTGGATGTTTTTCCATTCTCCATTATAGTCTATGAGAATCATTAGAGTGAATGGGCCCATAGGGTTAGGGTTAGGGTTAGAGTTCAGGACACACTTACGTTCAAGTTAAAATTGGGGTTTGGTTTAGGGTTGGATAAGATGAAATTCTCATATTACACTGAAGGGTATACTCTTGATTTGGAAAAATTTTGGATGTTTTTCCATTCTCCATTATAGTCTATGAGAATCATTAGAGTGAATGGGCCCATAGGGTTAGGGTTAGGGTTAGAGTTCAGGACACACTTATGTTCAAGTTAAAATTGGGGTTTGGTTTAGGGTTGGATAAGATGAAATTTTCATATCACATTGAAAGGTATACTCTTGATTTGGAAAAATTTTGGATGTTTTTCCATTCTCCATTATAGTCTATGAGAATCATTAGAGTGAATGGGCCCATAGGGTTAGGGTTAGGGTTAGGGTTAGAGTTCAGGACACACTTACGTTCAAGTTAAAATTGGGGTTTGGTTTAGGGTTGGATAAGATGAAATTTTCATATCACACTAAAGGGTATACTCTTGATTTGGAAAATTTTTGGATGTTTTTCCATTCTCCATTATAGTCTATGAGAATCATTAGAGTGAATGGGACCATAGGGTTAGGGTTAGGGTTAGAGTTCAGGACACACTTACGTTCAAGTTAAAATTGGGGTTTGGTTTAGGGTTGGATAAGATGAAATTCTCATATCACACTGAAGGGTATACTCTTGATTTGGAAAAATTTTGGATGTTTTTCCATTCTCCATTATAGTCTATGAGAATCATTAGAGTGAATGGGCCCATAGGGTTAGGGTTAGGGTTAGGGTTAGAGTTCAGGACACACTTACGTTCAAGTTAAAATTGGGGTTGGTTTAGGGTTGGATAAGATGAAATTCTCATATCACACTGAAGGGTATACTCTTGATTTGGAAAAATTTTGGATGTTTTTCCATTCTCCATTATAGTCTATGAGAATCATTAGAGTGAATGGGCCCATAGGGTTAGGGTTAGGGTTAGAGTTCAGGACACACTTATGTTCAAGTTAAAATTGGGGTTTGGTTTAGGGTTGGATAAGATGAAATTTTCATATCACATTGAAAGGTATACTCTTGATTTGGAAAAATTTTGGATGTTTTTCCATTCTCCATTATAGTCTATGAGAATCATTAGAGTGAATGGGCCCATAGGGTTAGGGTTAGGGTTAGGGTTAGAGTTCAGGACACACTTACGTTCAAGTAAAAATTGGGGTTTGGTTTAGGGTTGGATAAGATAAAATTTTCATATCACACTAAAGGGTATACTCTTGATTTGGAAAAATTTTGGATGTTTTTCCATTCTCCATTATAGTCTATGAGAATCATTAGAGTGAATGGGCCCATAGGGTTAGCGTTAGGGTTAGAGTTCAGGACACACTTATGTTCAAGTTAAAATTGGGGTTTGGTATAGGGTTGGATAAGATGAAATTCTCATATCACACTGAAGGTTATACTCTTGATTTGGAAAAATTTTGGATGTTTTTCCATTCTCCATTATAGTCTATGAGAATCATTAGAGTGAATGGGCCCATAGGGTTAGGGTTAGGGTTAGAGTTCAGGACACACTTACGTTCAAGTTAAAATTGGGGTTTGGTTTAGGGTTGGATAAGATGAAATTCTCATATTACACTGAAGGGTATACTCTTGATTTGGAAAAATTTTGGATGTTTTTCCATTCTCCATTATAGTCTATGAGAATCATTAGAGTGAATGGGCCCATAGGGTTAGGGTTAGGGTTAGAGTTCAGGACACACTTATGTTCAAGTTAAAATTGGGGTTTGGTTTAGGGTTGGATAAGATGAAATTTTCATATCACATTGAAAGGTATACTCTTGATTTGGAAAAATTTTGGATGTTTTTCCATTCTCCATTATAGTCTATGAGAATCATTAGAGTGAATGGGCCCATAGGGTTAGGGTTAGGGTTAGGGTTAGAGTTCAGGACACACTTACGTTCAAGTTAAAATTGGGGTTTGGTTTAGGGTTGGATAAGATGAAATTTTCATATCACACTAAAGGGTATACTCTTGATTTGGAAAATTTTTGGATGTTTTTCCATTCTCCATTATAGTCTATGAGAATCATTAGAGTGAATGGGACCATAGGGTTAGGGTTAGGGTTAGAGTTCAGGACACACTTACGTTCAAGTTAAAATTGGGGTTTGGTTTAGGGTTGGATAAGATGAAATTCTCATATCACACTGAAGGGTATACTCTTGATTTGGAAAAATTTTGGATGTTTTTCCATTCTCCATTATAGTCTATGAGAATCATTAGAGTGAATGGGCCCATAGGGTTAGGGTTAGGGTTAGGGTTAGAGTTCAGGACACACTTACGTTCAAGTTAAAATTGGGGTTGGTTTAGGGTTGGATAAGATGAAATTCTCATATCACACTGAAGGGTATACTCTTGATTTGGAAAAATTTTGGATGTTTTTCCATTCTCCATTATAGTCTATGAGAATCATTAGAGTGAATGGGCCCATAGGGTTAGGGTTAGGGTTAGAGTTCAGGACACACTTATGTTCAAGTTAAAATTGGGGTTTGGTTTAGGGTTGGATAAGATGAAATTTTCATATCACATTGAAAGGTATACTCTTGATTTGGAAAAATTTTGGATGTTTATCCATTCTCCATTATAGTCTATGAGAATCATTAGAGTGAATGGGCCCATAGGGTTAGGGTTAGGGTTAGGGTTAGAGTTCAGGACACACTTATGTTCAAGTTAAAATTAGGGTTTGGTTTAGGGTTGGATAAGATGAAATTCTCATATCACATTGAAAGGTATACTCTTGATTTGGAAAAATTTTGGATGTTTTTCCATTCTCCATTATAGTCTATGAGAATCATTAGAGTGAATGGGCCCATAGGGTTAGGGTTAGGGTTAGGGTTAGAGTTCAGGACACACTTATGTTCAAGTTAAAATTGGGGTTTGGTTTAGGGTTGGATAAGATGAAATTCTCATATCACATTAAAGAGTATACTCTTGATTTGGAAAATTTTTGGATGTTTTTCCATTCTCCATTATAGTCTATGAGAATCATTAGAGTGAATGGGCCTATAGGGTTAGGGTTAGGGTTAGGGTTAGAGTTCAGGACACACTTATGTTCAAGTTAAAATTGGGGTTTGGTTTAGGGTTGGATAAGATGAAATTCTCATATCACACTGAAGGGTATACTCTTGATTTGGAAAAATTTTGGATGTTTTTCCATTCTCCATTATAGTCTATGAGAATCATTAGAGTGAATGGGCCCATAGGGTTAGGGTTAGGGTTAGGGTTAGAGTTCAGGACACACTTACGTTCAAGTTAAAATTGGGGTTTGGTTTAGGGTTGGATAAGATGAAATTTTCATATCACACTAAAGGGTATACTCTTGATTTGGAAAATTTTTGGATGTTTTTCCATTCTCCATTATAGTCTATGAGAATCATTAGAGTGAATGGGCCCATAGGGTTAGGGTTAGGGTTAGAGTTCAGGACACACTTACGTTCAAGTTAAAATTGGGGTTTGGTTTAGGGTTGGATAAGATGAAATTCTCATATCACACTGAAGGGTATACTCTTGATTTGGAAAAATTTTGGATGTTTTTCCATTCTCCATTATAGTCTATGAGAATCATTAGAGTGAATGGGCCCATAGGGTTAGGGTTAGGGTTAGAGTTCAGGACACACTTATGTTCAAGTTAAAATTGGGGTTTGGTTTAGGGTTGGATAAGATGAAATTTTCATATCACATTGAAAGGTATACTCTTGATTTGGAAAAATTTTGGATGTTTTTCCATTCTCCATTATAGTCTATGAGAATCATTAGAGTGAATGGGCCCATAGGGTTAGGGTTAGGGTTAGGGTTAGAGTTCAGGACACACTTATGTTCAAGTTAAAATTGGGGTTTGGTTTAGGGTTGGATAAGATGAAATTCTCATATCACATTGAAAGGTATACTCTTGATTTGGAAAAATTTTGGATGTTTTTCCATTCTCCATTATAGTCTATGAGAATCATTAGAGTGAATGGGCCCATAGGGTTAGGGTTAGGGTTAGGGTTAGAGTTCAGGAAACACTTACGTTCAAGTTAAAATTGGGGTTTGGTTTAGGGTTGGATAAGATGAAATTCTCATATCACACTGAAGGGTATACTCTTGATTTGGAAAAATTTTGGATGTTTTTCCATTCTCCATTATAGTCTATGAGAATCATTAGAGTGAATGGGCCCATAGGGTTAGGGTTAGGGTTAGAGTTCAGGACACACTTATGTTCAAGTTAAAATTGGGGTTTGGTTTAGGGTTGGATAAGATGAAATTTTCATATCACATTGAAAGGTATACTCTTGATTTGGAAAAATTTTGGATGTTTTTCCATTCTCCATTATAGTCTATGAGAATCATTAGAGTGAATGGGCCCATAGGGTTAGGGTTAGGGTTAGAGTTCAGGACACACTTATGTTCAAGTTAAAATTGGGGTTTGGTTTAGGGTTGGATAAGATGAAATTCTCATATCACATTGAAAGGTATACTCTTGATTTGGAAAAATTTTGGATGTTTTTCCATTCTCCATTATAGTCTATGAGAATCATTAGAGTGAATGGGCCCATAGGGTTAGGGTTAGGGTTAGGGTTAGAGTTCAGGAAACACTTACGTTCAAGTTAAAATTGGGGTTTGGTTTAGGGTTGGATAAGATGAAATTCTCATATCACACTGAAGGGTATACTCTTGATTTGGAAAAATTTTGGATGTTTTTCCATTCTCCATTATAGTCTATGAGAATCATTAGAGTGAATGGGCCCATAGGGTTAGGGTTAGGGTTAGAGTTCAGGACACACTTATGTTCAAGTTAAAATTGGGGTTTGGTTTAGGGTTGGATAAGATGAAATTTTCATATCACATTGAAAGGTATACTCTTGATTTGGAAAAATTTTGGATGTTTTTCCATTCTCCATTATAGTCTATGAGAATCATTAGAGTGAATGGGCCCATAGGGTTAGGGTTAGGGTTAGAGTTCAGGACACACTTATGTTCAAGTTAAAATTGGGGTTTGGTTTAGGGTTGGATAAGATGAAATTCTCATATCACATTGAAAGGTATACTCTTGATTTGGAAAAATTTTGGATGTTTTTCCATTCTCCATTATAGTCTATGAGAATCATTAGAGTGAATGGGCCCATAGGGTTAGGGTTAGGGTTAGGGTTAGAGTTCAGGACACACTTACGTTCAAGTTAAAATTGGGGTTTGGTTTAGGGTTGGATAAGATAAAATTTTCATATCACACTAAAGGGTATACTCTTGATTTGGAAAAATTTTGGATGTTTTTCCATTCTCCATTATAGTCTATGAGAATCATTAGAGTGAATGGGCCCATAGGGTTAGCGTTAGGGTTAGAGTTCAGGACACACTTATGTTCAAGTTAAAATTGGGGTTTGGTATAGGGTTGGATAAGATGAAATTCTCATATCACACTGAAGGTTATACTCTTGATTTGGAAAAATTTTGGATGTTTTTCCATTCTCCATTATAGTCTATGAGAATCATTAGAGTGAATGGGCCCATAGGGTTAGGGTTAGGGTTAGAGTTCAGGACACACTTACGTTCAAGTTAAAATTGGGGTTTGGTTTAGGGTTGGATAAGATGAAATTCTCATATTACACTGAAGGGTATACTCTTGATTTGGAAAAATTTTGGATGTTTTTCCATTCTCCATTATAGTCTATGAGAATCATTAGAGTGAATGGGCCCATAGGGTTAGGGTTAGGGTTAGAGTTCAGGACACACTTATGTTCAAGTTAAAATTGGGGTTTGGTTTAGGGTTGGATAAGATGAAATTTTCATATCACATTGAAAGGTATACTCTTGATTTGGAAAAATTTTGGATGTTTTTCCATTCTCCATTATAGTCTATGAGAATCATTAGAGTGAATGGGCCCATAGGGTTAGGGTTAGGGTTAGGGTTAGAGTTCAGGACACACTTACGTTCAAGTTAAAATTGGGGTTTGGTTTAGGGTTGGATAAGATGAAATTTTCATATCACACTAAAGGGTATACTCTTGATTTGGAAAATTTTTGGATGTTTTTCCATTCTCCATTATAGTCTATGAGAATCATTAGAGTGAATGGGACCATAGGGTTAGGGTTAGGGTTAGAGTTCAGGACACACTTACGTTCAAGTTAAAATTGGGGTTTGGTTTAGGGTTGGATAAGATGAAATTCTCATATCACACTGAAGGGTATACTCTTGATTTGGAAAAATTTTGGATGTTTTTCCATTCTCCATTATAGTCTATGAGAATCATTAGAGTGAATGGGACCATAGGGTTAGGGTTAGGGTTAGAGTTCAGGACACACTTACGTTCAAGTTAAAATTGGGGTTTGGTTTAGGGTTGGATAAGATGAAATTCTCATATCACACTGAAGGGTATACTCTTGATTTGGAAAAATTTTGGATGTTTTTCCATTCTCCATTATAGTCTATGAGAATCATTAGAGTGAATGGGCCCATAGGGTTAGGGTTAGGGTTAGGGTTAGAGTTCAGGACACACTTACGTTCAAGTTAAAATTGGGGTTGGTTTAGGGTTGGATAAGATGAAATTCTCATATCACACTGAAGGGTATACTCTTGATTTGGAAAAATTTTGGATGTTTTTCCATTCTCCATTATAGTCTATGAGAATCATTAGAGTGAATGGGCCCATAGGGTTAGGGTTAGGGTTAGAGTTCAGGACACACTTATGTTCAAGTTAAAATTGGGGTTTGGTTTAGGGTTGGATAAGATGAAATTTTCATATCACATTGAAAGGTATACTCTTGATTTGGAAAAATTTTGGATGTTTTTCCATTCTCCATTATAGTCTATGAGAATCATTAGAGTGAATGGGCCCATAGGGTTAGGGTTAGGGTTAGGGTTAGAGTTCAGGAAACACTTACGTTCAAGTTAAAATTGGGGTTTGGTTTAGGGTTGGATAAGATGAAATTCTCATATCACACTGAAGGGTATACTCTTGATTTGGAAAAATTTTGGATGTTTTTCCATTCTCCATTATAGTCTATGAGAATCATTAGAGTGAATGGGCCCATAGGGTTAGGGTTAGGGTTAGAGTTCAGGACACACTTATGTTCAAGTTAAAATTGGGGTTTGGTTTAGGGTTGGATAAGATGAAATTTTCATATCACATTGAAAGGTATACTCTTGATTTGGAAAAATTTTGGATGTTTTTCCATTCTCCATTATAGTCTATGAGAATCATTAGAGTGAATGGGCCCATAGGGTTAGGGTTAGCGTTAGAGTTCAGGACACACTTATGTTCAAGTTAAAATTGGGGTTTGGTTTAGGGTTGGATAAGATGAAATTCTCATATCACATTGAAAGGTATACTCTTGATTTGGAAAAATTTTGGATGTTTTTCCATTCTCCATTATAGTCTATGAGAATCATTAGAGTGAATGGGCCCATAGGGTTAGGGTTAGGGTTAGGGTTAGAGTTCAGGACACACTTATGTTCAAGTTAAAATTGGGGTTTCGTTTAGGGCTGGATAAGATGAAATTCTCATATCACACTAAAGGGTATACTCTTGATTTGGAAAAATTTTGGATGTTTTTCCATTCTCCATTATAGTCTATGAGAATCATTAGAGTGAATGGGCCTATAGGGTTAGGGTTAGGGTTAGAGTTCAGGACACACTTATGTTCAAGTTAAAATTGGGGTTTGGTTTAGGGTTGGATAAGATGAAATTCTCATATCACACTGAAGGGTATACTCTTGATTTGGAAAAATTTTGGATGTTTTTCCATTCTCCATTATAGTCTATGAGAATCATTAGAGTGAATGGGCCCATAGGGTTAGGGTTAGGGTTAGGGTTAGAGTTCAGGACACACTTACGTTCAAGTTAAAATTGGGGTTTGGTTTAGGGTTGGATAAGATGAAATTTTCATATCACACTAAAGGGTATACTCTTGATTTGGAAAATTTTTGGATGTTTTTCCATTCTCCATTATAGTCTATGAGAATCATTAGAGTGAATGGGCCCATAGGGTTAGGGTTAGGGTTAGGGTTAGAGTTCAGGACACACTTACGTTCAAGTTAAAATTGGGGTTTGGTTTAGGGTTGGATAAGATAAAATTTTCATATCACACTAAAGGGTATACTCTTGATTTGGAAAAATTTTGGATGTTTTTCCATTCTCCATTATAGTCTATGAGAATCATTAGAGTGAATGGGCCCATAGGGTTAGCGTTAGGGTTAGAGTTCAGGACACACTTATGTTCAAGTTAAAATTGGGGTTTGGTATAGGGTTGGATAAGATGAAATTCTCATATCACACTGAAGGTTATACTCTTGATTTGGAAAAATTTTGGATGTTTTTCCATTCTCCATTATAGTCTATGAGAATCATTAGAGTGAATGGGCCCATAGGGTTAGGGTTAGGGTTAGAGTTCAGGACACACTTACGTTCAAGTTAAAATTGGGGTTTGGTTTAGGGTTGGATAAGATGAAATTCTCATATTACACTGAAGGGTATACTCTTGATTTGGAAAAATTTTGGATGTTTTTCCATTCTCCATTATAGTCTATGAGAATCATTAGAGTGAATGGGCCCATAGGGTTAGGGTTAGGGTTAGAGTTCAGGACACACTTATGTTCAAGTTAAAATTGGGGTTTGGTTTAGGGTTGGATAAGATGAAATTTTCATATCACATTGAAAGGTATACTCTTGATTTGGAAAAATTTTGGATGTTTTTCCATTCTCCATTATAGTCTATGAGAATCATTAGAGTGAATGGGCCCATAGGGTTAGGGTTAGGGTTAGGGTTAGAGTTCAGGACACACTTACGTTCAAGTTAAAATTGGGGTTTGGTTTAGGGTTGGATAAGATGAAATTTTCATATCACACTAAAGGGTATACTCTTGATTTGGAAAATTTTTGGATGTTTTTCCATTCTCCATTATAGTCTATGAGAATCATTAGAGTGAATGGGACCATAGGGTTAGGGTTAGGGTTAGAGTTCAGGACACACTTACGTTCAAGTTAAAATTGGGGTTTGGTTTAGGGTTGGATAAGATGAAATTCTCATATCACACTGAAGGGTATACTCTTGATTTGGAAAAATTTTGGATGTTTTTCCATTCTCCATTATAGTCTATGAGAATCATTACAGTGAATGGGCCCATAGGGTTAGGGTTAGGGTTAGGGTTAGAGTTCAGGACACACTTACGTTCAAGTTAAAATTGGGGTTGGTTTAGGGTTGGATAAGATGAAATTCTCATATCACACTGAAGGGTATACTCTTGATTTGGAAAAATTTTGGATGTTTTTCCATTCTCCATTATAGTCTATGAGAATCATTAGAGTGAATGGGCCCATAGGGTTAGGGTTAGGGTTAGAGTTCAGGACACACTTATGTTCAAGTTAAAATTGGGGTTTGGTTTAGGGTTGGATAAGATGAAATTTTCATATCACATTGAAAGGTATACTCTTGATTTGGAAAAATTTTGGATGTTTTTCCATTCTCCATTATAGTCTATGAGAATCATTAGAGTGAATGGGCCCATAGGGTTAGGGTTAGGGTTAGGGTTAGAGTTCAGGACACACTTATGTTCAAGTTAAAATTGGGGTTTGGTTTAGGGTTGGATAAGATGAAATTCTCATATCACATTGAAAGGTATACTCTTGATTTGGAAAAATTTTGGATGTTTTTCCATTCTCCATTATAGTCTATGAGAATCATTAGAGTGAATGGGCCCATAGGGTTAGGGTTAGGGTTAGGGTTAGAGTTCAGGACACACTTATGTTCAAGTTAAAATTGGGGTTTGGTTTAGGGTTGGATAAGATGAAATTCTCATATCACATTAAAGAGTATACTCTTGATTTGGAAAATTTTTGGATGTTTTTCCATTCTCCATTATAGTCTATGAGAATCATTAGAGTGAATGGGCCTATAGGGTTAGGGTTAGGGTTAGGGTTAGAGTTCAGGACACACTTATGTTCAAGTTAAAATTGGGGTTTGGTTTAGGGTTGGATAAGATGAAATTCTCATATCACACTGAAGGGTATACTCTTGATTTGGAAAAATTTTGGATGTTTTTCCATTCTCCATTATAGTCTATGAGAATCATTAGAGTGAATGGGCCCATAGGGTTAGGGTTAGGGTTAGGGTTAGAGTTCAGGACACACTTACGTTCAAGTTAAAATTGGGGTTTGGTTTAGGGTTGGATAAGATGAAATTTTCATATCACACTAAAGGGTATACTCTTGATTTGGAAAATTTTTGGATGTTTTTCCATTCTCCATTATAGTCTATGAGAATCATTAGAGTGAATGGGCCCATAGGGTTAGGGTTAGGGTTAGAGTTCAGGACACACTTACGTTCAAGTTAAAATTGGGGTTTGGTTTAGGGTTGGATAAGATGAAATTCTCATATCACACTGAAGGGTATACTCTTGATTTGGAAAAATTTTGGATGTTTTTCCATTCTCCATTATAGTCTATGAGAATCATTAGAGTGAATGGGCCCATAGGGTTAGGGTTAGGGTTAGAGTTCAGGACACACTTATGT
Source organism: Heteronotia binoei (assembly GCF_032191835.1). NCBI lineage: Eukaryota > Metazoa > Chordata > Lepidosauria > Squamata > Gekkonidae > Heteronotia > Heteronotia binoei. The sequence continues at coordinate 200,591 of NW_026800184.1, forward strand.
TCAAGTTAAAATTGGGGTTTGGTTTAGGGTTGGATAAGATGAAATTTTCATATCACATTGAAAGGTATACTCTTGATTTGGAAAAATTTTGGATGTTTTTCCATTCTCCATTATAGTCTATGAGAATCATTAGAGTGAATGGGCCCATAGGGTTAGGGTTAGGGTTAGGGTTAGAGTTCAGGACACACTTATGTTCAAGTTAAAATTGGGGTTTGGTTTAGGGTTGGATAAGATGAAATTCTCATATCACATTGAAAGGTATACTCTTGATTTGGAAAAATTTTGGATGTTTTTCCATTCTCCATTATAGTCTATGAGAATCATTAGAGTGAATGGGCCCATAGGGTTAGGGTTAGGGTTAGGGTTAGAGTTCAGGACACACTTATGTTCAAGTTAAAATTGGGGTTTGGTTTAGGGTTGGATAAGATGAAATTCTCATATCACATTAAAGAGTATACTCTTGATTTGGAAAATTTTTGGATGTTTTTCCATTCTCCATTATAGTCTATGAGAATCATTAGAGTGAATGGGCCTATAGGGTTAGGGTTAGGGTTAGGGTTAGAGTTCAGGACACACTTATGTTCAAGTTAAAATTGGGGTTTGGTTTAGGGTTGGATAAGATGAAATTCTCATATCACACTGAAGGGTATACTCTTGATTTGGAAAAATTTTGGATGTTTTTCCATTCTCCATTATAGTCTATGAGAATCATTAGAGTGAATGGGCCCATAGGGTTAGGGTTAGGGTTAGGGTTAGAGTTCAGGACACACTTACGTTCAAGTTAAAATTGGGGTTTGGTTTAGGGTTGGATAAGATGAAATTTTCATATCACACTAAAGGGTATACTCTTGATTTGGAAAATTTTTGGATGTTTTTCCATTCTCCATTATAGTCTATGAGAATCATTAGAGTGAATGGGCCCATAGGGTTAGGGTTAGGGTTAGAGTTCAGGACACACTTACGTTCAAGTTAAAATTGGGGTTTGGTTTAGGGTTGGATAAGATGAAATTCTCATATCACACTGAAGGGTATACTCTTGATTTGGAAAAATTTTGGATGTTTTTCCATTCTCCATTATAGTCTATGAGAATCATTAGAGTGAATGGGCCCATAGGGTTAGGGTTAGGGTTAGAGTTCAGGACACACTTATGTTCAAGTTAAAATTGGGGTTTGGTTTAGGGTTGGATAAGATGAAATTTTCATATCACATTGAAAGGTATACTCTTGATTTGGAAAAATTTTGGATGTTTTTCCATTCTCCATTATAGTCTATGAGAATCATTAGAGTGAATGGGCCCATAGGGTTAGGGTTAGGGTTAGGGTTAGAGTTCAGGACACACTTATGTTCAAGTTAAAATTGGGGTTTGGTTTAGGGTTGGATAAGATGAAATTCTCATATCACATTGAAAGGTATACTCTTGATTTGGAAAAATTTTGGATGTTTTTCCATTCTCCATTATAGTCTATGAGAATCATTAGAGTGAATGGGCCCATAGGGTTAGGGTTAGGGTTAGGGTTAGAGTTCAGGAAACACTTACGTTCAAGTTAAAATTGGGGTTTGGTTTAGGGTTGGATAAGATGAAATTCTCATATCACACTGAAGGGTATACTCTTGATTTGGAAAAATTTTGGATGTTTTTCCATTCTCCATTATAGTCTATGAGAATCATTAGAGTGAATGGGCCCATAGGGTTAGGGTTAGGGTTAGAGTTCAGGACACACTTATGTTCAAGTTAAAATTGGGGTTTGGTTTAGGGTTGGATAAGATGAAATTTTCATATCACATTGAAAGGTATACTCTTGATTTGGAAAAATTTTGGATGTTTTTCCATTCTCCATTATAGTCTATGAGAATCATTAGAGTTAATGGGCCTATAGGGTTAGGGTTAGGGTTAGAGTTCAGGACACACTTATGTTCAAGTTAAAATTGGGGTTTGGTTTAGGGTTGGATAAGATGAAATTCTCATATCACACTGAAGGGTATACTCTTGATTTGGAAAAATTTTGGATGTTTTTCCATTCTCCATTATAGTCTATGAGAATCATTAGAGTGAATGGGCCCATAGGGTTAGGGTTAGGGTTAGGGTTAGAGTTCAGGACACACTTACGTTCAAGTTAAAATTGGGGTTTGGTTTAGGGTTGGATAAGATGAAATTTTCATATCACACTAAAGGGTATACTCTTGATTTGGAAAATTTTTGGATGTTTTTCCATTCTCCATTATAGTCTATGAGAATCATTAGAGTGAATGGGCCCATAGGGTTAGGGTTAGGGTTAGAGTTCAGGACACACTTACGTTCAAGTTAAAATTGGGGTTTGGTTTAGGGTTGGATAAGATGAAATTCTCATATCACACTGAAGGGTATACTCTTGATTTGGAAAAATTTTGGATGTTTTTCCATTCTCCATTATAGTCTATGAGAATCATTAGAGTGAATGGGCCCATAGGGTTAGGGTTAGGGTTAGAGTTCAGGACACACTTATGTTCAAGTTAAAATTGGGGTTTGGTTTAGGGTTGGATAAGATGAAATTTTCATATCACATTGAAAGGTATACTCTTGATTTGGAAAAATTTTGGATGTTTTTCCATTCTCCATTATAGTCTATGAGAATCATTAGAGTGAATGGGCCCATAGGGTTAGGGTTAGGGTTAGGGTTAGAGTTCAGGACACACTTATGTTCAAGTTAAAATTGGGGTTTGGTTTAGGGTTGGATAAGATGAAATTCTCATATCACATTGAAAGGTATACTCTTGATTTGGAAAAATTTTGGATGTTTTTCCATTCTCCATTATAGTCTATGAGAATCATTAGAGTGAATGGGCCCATAGGGTTAGGGTTAGGGTTAGGGTTAGAGTTCAGGAAACACTTACGTTCAAGTTAAAATTGGGGTTTGGTTTAGGGTTGGATAAGATGAAATTCTCATATCACACTGAAGGGTATACTCTTGATTTGGAAAAATTTTGGATGTTTTTCCATTCTCCATTATAGTCTATGAGAATCATTAGAGTGAATGGGCCCATAGGGTTAGGGTTAGGGTTAGAGTTCAGGACACACTTATGTTCAAGTTAAAATTGGGGTTTGGTTTAGGGTTGGATAAGATGAAATTTTCATATCACATTGAAAGGTATACTCTTGATTTGGAAAAATTTTGGATGTTTTTCCATTCTCCATTATAGTCTATGAGAATCATTAGAGTGAATGGGCCCATAGGGTTAGGGTTAGGGTTAGAGTTCAGGACACACTTATGTTCAAGTTAAAATTGGGGTTTGGTTTAGGGTTGGATAAGATGAAATTCTCATATCACATTGAAAGGTATACTCTTGATTTGGAAAAATTTTGGATGTTTTTCCATTCTCCATTATAGTCTATGAGAATCATTAGAGTGAATGGGCCCATAGGGTTAGGGTTAGGGTTAGGGTTAGAGTTCAGGACACACTTACGTTCAAGTTAAAATTGGGGTTTGGTTTAGGGTTGGATAAGATAAAATTTTCATATCACACTAAAGGGTATACTCTTGATTTGGAAAAATTTTGGATGTTTTTCCATTCTCCATTATAGTCTATGAGAATCATTAGAGTGAATGGGCCCATAGGGTTAGCGTTAGGGTTAGAGTTCAGGACACACTTATGTTCAAGTTAAAATTGGGGTTTGGTATAGGGTTGGATAAGATGAAATTCTCATATCACACTGAAGGTTATACTCTTGATTTGGAAAAATTTTGGATGTTTTTCCATTCTCCATTATAGTCTATGAGAATCATTAGAGTGAATGGGCCCATAGGGTTAGGGTTAGGGTTAGAGTTCAGGACACACTTACGTTCAAGTTAAAATTGGGGTTTGGTTTAGGGTTGGATAAGATGAAATTCTCATATTACACTGAAGGGTATACTCTTGATTTGGAAAAATTTTGGATGTTTTTCCATTCTCCATTATAGTCTATGAGAATCATTAGAGTGAATGGGCCCATAGGGCCATAGGGTTAGGGACACACTTATGTTCAAGTTAAAATTGGGGTTTGGTTTAGGGTTGGATAAGATGAAATTTTCATATCACATTGAAAGGTATACTCTTGATTTGGAAAAATTTTGGATGTTTTTCCATTCTCCATTATAGTCTATGAGAATCATTAGAGTGAATGGGCCCATAGGGTTAGGGTTAGGGTTAGGGTTAGAGTTCAGGACACACTTACGTTCAAGTTAAAATTGGGGTTTGGTTTAGGGTTGGATAAGATGAAATTTTCATATCACACTAAAGGGTATACTCTTGATTTGGAAAATTTTTGGATGTTTTTCCATTCTCCATTATAGTCTATGAGAATCATTAGAGTGAATGGGACCATAGGGTTAGGGTTAGGGTTAGAGTTCAGGACACACTTACGTTCAAGTTAAAATTGGGGTTTGGTTTAGGGTTGGATAAGATGAAATTCTCATATCACACTGAAGGGTATACTCTTGATTTGGAAAAATTTTGGATGTTTTTCCATTCTCCATTATAGTCTATGAGAATCATTAGAGTGAATGGGCCCATAGGGTTAGGGTTAGGGTTAGGGTTAGAGTTCAGGACACACTTACGTTCAAGTTAAAATTGGGGTTTGGTTTAGGGTTGGATAAGATGAAATTTTCATATCACACTAAAGGGTATACTCTTGATTTGGAAAATTTTTGGATGTTTTTCCATTCTCCATTATAGTCTATGAGAATCATTAGAGTGAATGGGACCATAGGGTTAGGGTTAGGGTTAGAGTTCAGGACACACTTACGTTCAAGTTAAAATTGGGGTTTGGTTTAGGGTTGGATAAGATGAAATTCTCATATCACACTGAAGGGTATACTCTTGATTTGGAAAAATTTTGGATGTTTTTCCATTCTCCATTATAGTCTATGAGAATCATTAGAGTGAATGGGCCCATAGGGTTAGGGTTAGGGTTAGGGTTAGAGTTCAGGACACACTTACGTTCAAGTTAAAATTGGGGTTTGGTTTAGGGTTGGATAAGATGAAATTCTCATATCACACTGAAGGGTATACTCTTGATTTGGAAAAATTTTGGATGTTTTTCCATTCTCCATTATAGTCTATGAGAATCATTAGAGTGAATGGGCCCATAGGGTTAGGGTTAGGGTTAGAGTTCAGGACACACTTATGTTCAAGTTAAAATTGGGGTTTGGTTTAGGGTTGGATAAGATGAAATTTTCATATCACATTGAAAGGTATACTCTTGATTTGGAAAAATTTTGGATGTTTTTCCATTCTCCATTATAGTCTATGAGAATCATTAGAGTGAATGGGCCCATAGGGTTAGGGTTAGGGTTAGGGTTAGAGTTCAGGACACACTTATGTTCAAGTTAAAATTGGGGTTTGGTTTAGGGTTGGATAAGATGAAATTCTCATATCACATTGAAAGGTATACTCTTGATTTGGAAAAATTTTGGATGTTTTTCCATTCTCCATTATAGTCTATGAGAATCATTAGAGTGAATGGGCCCATAGGGTTAGGGTTAGGGTTAGGGTTAGAGTTCAGGACACACTTATGTTCAAGTTAAAATTGGGGTTTGGTTTAGGGTTGGATAAGATGAAATTCTCATATCACATTAAAGAGTATACTCTTGATTTGGAAAATTTTTGGATGTTTTTCCATTCTCCATTATAGTCTATGAGAATCATTAGAGTGAATGGGCCTATAGGGTTAGGGTTAGGGTTAGGGTTAGAGTTCAGGACACACTTATGTTCAAGTTAAAATTGGGGTTTGGTTTAGGGTTGGATAAGATGAAATTCTCATATCACACTGAAGGGTATACTCTTGATTTGGAAAAATTTTGGATGTTTTTCCATTCTCCATTATAGTCTATGAGAATCATTAGAGTGAATGGGCCCATAGGGTTAGGGTTAGAGTTCAGGACACACTTACGTTCAAGTTAAAATTGGGGTTTGGTTTAGGGTTGGATAAGATGAAATTTTCATATCACACTAAAGGGTATACTCTTGATTTGGAAAATTTTTGGATGTTTTTCCATTCTCCATTATAGTCTATGAGAATCATTAGAGTGAATGGGCCCATAGGGTTAGGGTTAGGGTTAGAGTTCAGGACACACTTACGTTCAAGTTAAAATTGGGGTTTGGTTTAGGGTTGGATAAGATGAAATTCTCATATCACACTGAAGGGTATACTCTTGATTTGGAAAAATTTTGGATGTTTTTCCATTCTCCATTATAGTCTATGAGAATCATTAGAGTGAATGGGCCCATAGGGTTAGGGTTAGGGTTAGAGTTCAGGACACACTTATGTTCAAGTTAAAATTGGGGTTTGGTTTAGGGTTGGATAAGATGAAATTTTCATATCACATTGAAAGCTATACTCTTGATTTGGAAAAATTTTGGATGTTTTTCCATTCTCCATTATAGTCTATGAGAATCATTAGAGTGAATGGGCCCATAGGGTTAGGGTTAGGGTTAGGGTTAGAGTTCAGGACACACTTATGTTCAAGTTAAAATTGGGGTTTGGTTTAGGGTTGGATAAGATGAAATTCTCATATCACATTGAAAGGTATACTCTTGATTTGGAAAAATTTTGGATGTTTTTCCATTCTCCATTATAGTCTATGAGAATCATTAGAGTGAATGGGCCCATAGGGTTAGGGTTAGGGTTAGGGTTAGAGTTCAGGACACACTTATGTTCAAGTTAAAATTGGGGTTTGGTTTAGGGCTGGATAAGATGAAATTCTCATATCACACTAAAGGGTATACTCTTGATTTGAAAAAATTTTGGATGTTTTTCCATTCTCCATTATAGTCTATGAGAATCATTAGAGTGAATGGGCCTATAGGGTTAGGGTTAGGGTTAGAGTTCAGGACACACTTATGTTCAAGTTAAAATTGGGGTTTGGTTTAGGGTTGGATAAGATGAAATTCTCATATCACACTGAAGGGTATACTCTTGATTTGGAAAAATTTTGGATGTTTTTCCATTCTCCATTATAGTCTATGAGAATCATTAGAGTGAATGGGCCCATAGGGTTAGGGTTAGGGTTAGAGTTCAGGACACACTTACGTTCAAGTTAAAATTGGGGTTTGGTTTAGGGTTGGATAAGATAAAATTTTCATATCACACTAAAGGGTATACTCTTGATTTGGAAAAATTTTGGATGTTTTTCCATTCTCCATTATAGTCTATGAGAATCATTAGAGTGAATGGGCCCATAGGGTTAGGGTTAGGGTTAGAGTTCAGGACACACTTATGTTCAAGTTAAAATTGGGGTTTGGTTTAGGGTTGGATAAGATGAAATTTTCATATCACATTGAAAGGTATACTCTTGATTTGGAAAAATTTTGGATGTTTTTCCATTCTCCATTATAGTCTATGAGAATCATTAGAGTGAATGGGCCCATAGGGTTAGGGTTAGGGTTAGGGTTAGAGTTCAGGACACACTTATGTTCAAGTTAAAATTGGGGTTTGGTTTAGGGTTGGATAAGATGAAATTCTCATATCACATTAAAGAGTATACTCTTGATTTGGAAAATTTTTGGATGTTTTTCCATTCTCCATTATAGTCTATGAGAATCATTAGAGTGAATGGGCCTATAGGGTTAGGGTTAGGGTTAGGGTTAGAGTTCAGGACACACTTATGTTCAAGTTAAAATTGGGGTTTGGTTTAGGGTTGGATAAGATGAAATTCTCATATCACACTGAAGGGTATACTCTTGATTTGGAAAAATTTTGGATGTTTTTCCATTCTCCATTATAGTCTATGAGAATCATTAGAGTGAATGGGCCCATAGGGTTAGGGTTAGGGTTAGGGTTAGAGTTCAGGACACACTTACGTTCAAGTTAAAATTGGGGTTTGGTTTAGGGTTGGATAAGATGAAATTTTCATATCACACTAAAGGGTATACTCTTGATTTGGAAAATTTTTGGATGTTTTTCCATTCTCCATTATAGTCTATGAGAATCATTAGAGTGAATGGGCCCATAGGGTTAGGGTTAGGGTTAGAGTTCAGGACACACTTACATTCAAGTTAAAATTGGGGTTTGGTTTAGGGTTGGATAAGATGAAATTCTCATATCACACTGAAGGGTATACTCTTGATTTGGAAAAATTTTGGATGTTTTTCCATTCTCCATTATAGTCTATGAGAATCATTAGAGTGAATGGGCCCATAGGGTTAGGGTTAGGGTTAGAGTTCAGGACACACTTATGTTCAAGTTAAAATTGGGGTTTGGTTTAGGGTTGGATAAGATGAAATTCTCATATCACACTGAAGGGTATACTCTTGATTTGGAAAAATTTTGGATGTTTTTCCATTCTCCATTATAGTCTATGAGAATCATTAGAGTGAATGGGCCCATAGGGTTAGGGTTAGGGTTAGGGTTAGAGTTCAGGACACACTTATGTTCAAGTTAAAATTGGGGTTTGGTTTAGGGTTGCATAAGATGAAATTCTCATATCACATTGAAAGGTATACTCTTGATTTGGAAAAATTTTGGATGTTTTTCCATTCTCCATTATAGTCTATGAGAATCATTAGAGTGAATGGGCCCATAGGGTTAGGGTTAGGGTTAGGGTTAGAGTTCAGGACACACTTATGTTCAAGTTAAAATTGGGGTTTGGTTTAGGGTTGGATAAGATGAAATTCTCATATCACATTAAAGAGTATACTCTTGATTTGGAAAATTTTTGGATGTTTTTCCATTCTCCATTATAGTCTATGAGAATCATTAGAGTGAATGGGCCTATAGGGTTAGGGTTAGGGTTAGGGTTAGGGTTAGAGTTCAGGACACACTTATGTTCAAGTTAAAATTGGGGTTTGGTTTAGGGTTGGATAAGATGAAATTCTCATATCACACTGAAGGGTATACTCTTGATTTGGAAAAATTTTGGATGTTTTTCCATTCTCCATTATAGTCTATGAGAATCATTAGAGTGAATGGGCCCATAGGGTTAGGGTTAGGGTTAGGGTTAGAGTTCAGGACACACTTACGTTCAAGTTAAAATTGGGGTTTGGTTTAGGGTTGGATAAGATGAAATTTTCATATCACACTAAAGGGTATACTCTTGATTTGGAAAATTTTTGGATGTTTTTCCATTCTCCATTATAGTCTATGAGAATCATTAGAGTGAATGGGCCCATAGGGTTAGGGTTAGGGTTAGGGTTAGAGTTCAGGAAACACTTACGTTCAAGTTAAAATTGGGGTTTGGTTTAGGGTTGGATAAGATGAAATTCTCATATCACACTGAAGGGTATACTCTTGATTTGGAAAAATTTTGGATGTTTTTCCATTCTCCATTATAGTCTATGAGAATCATTAGAGTGAAAGGGCCCATAGGGTTAGGGTTAGGTTTAGAGTTCAGGACACACTTATGTTCAAGTTAAAATTGGGGTTTGGTTTAGGGTTGCATAAGATGAAATTCTCATATCACATTGAAAGGTATACTCTTGATTTGGAAAACTTTTGGATGTTTTTCCATTCTCCATTATAGTCTATGAGAATCATTAGAGTGAATGGGCCCATAGGGTTAGGGTTAGGGTTAGGGTTAGAGTTCAGGACACACTTATGTTCAAGTTAAAATTGGGGTTTGGTTTAGGGTTGGATAAGATGAAATTCTCATATCACATTAAAGAGTATACTCTTGATTTGGAAAATTTTTGGATGTTTTTCCATTCTCCATTATAGTCTATGAGAATCATTAGAGTGAATGGGCCTATAGGGTTAGGGTTAGGGTTAGGGTTAGAGTTCAGGACACACTTATGTTCAAGTTAAAATTGGGGTTTGGTTTAGGGTTGGATAAGATGAAATTCTCATATCACACTGAAGGGTATACTCTTGATTTGGAAAAATTTTGGATGTTTTTCCATTCTCCATTATAGTCTATGAGAATCATTAGAGTGAATGGGCCCATAGGGTTAGGGTTAGGGTTAGGGTTAGAGTTCAGGACACACTTACGTTCAAGTTAAAATTGGGGTTTGGTTTAGGGTTGGATAAGATGAAATTTTCATATCACACTAAAGGGTATACTCTTGATTTGGAAAATTTTTGGATGTTTTTCCATTCTCCATTATAGTCTATGAGAATCATTAGAGTGAATGGGCCCATAGGGTTAGGGTTAGGGTTAGGGTTAGAGTTCAGGACACACTTATGTTCAAGTTAAAATTGGGGTTTGGTTTAGGGTTGCATAAGATGAAATTCTCATATCACATTGAAAGGTATACTCTTGATTTGGAAAAATTTTGGATGTTTTTCCATTCTCCATTATAGTCTATGAGAATCATTAGAGTGAATGGGCCCATAGGGTTAGGGTTAGGGTTAGGGTTAGAGTTCAGGACACACTTATGTTCAAGTTAAAATTGGGGTTTGGTTTAGGGTTGGATAAGATGAAATTCTCATATCACATTAAAGAGTATACTCTTGATTTGGAAAATTTTTGGATGTTTTTCCATTCTCCATTATAGTCTATGAGAATCATTAGAGTGAATGGGCCTATAGGGTTAGGGTTAGGGTTAGGGTTAGGGTTAGAGTTCAGGACACACTTATGTTCAAGTTAAAATTGGGGTTTGGTTTAGGGTTGGATAAGATGAAATTCTCATATCACACTGAAGGGTATACTCTTGATTTGGAAAAATTTTGGATGTTTTTCCATTCTCCATTATAGTCTATGAGAATCATTAGAGTGAATGGGCCCATAGGGTTAGGGTTAGGGTTAGAGTTCAGGACACACTTACGTTCAAGTTAAAATTGGGGTTTGGTTTAGGGTTGGATAAGATGAAATTTTCATATCACACTAAAGGGTATACTCTTGATTTGGAAAATTTTTGGATGTTTTTCCATTCTCCATTATAGTCTATGAGAATCATTAGAGTGAATGGGCCCATAGGGTTAGGGTTAGGGTTAGGGTTAGAGTTCAGGAAACACTTACGTTCAAGTTAAAATTGGGGTTTGGTTTAGGGTTGGATAAGATGAAATTCTCATATCACACTGAAGGGTATACTCTTGATTTGGAAAAATTTTGGATGTTTTTCCATTCTCCATTATAGTCTATGAGAATCATTAGAGTGAAAGGGCCCATAGGGTTAGGGTTAGGGTTAGAGTTCAGGACACACTTATGTTCAAGTTAAAATTGGGGTTTGGTTTAGGGTTGCATAAGATGAAATTCTCATATCACATTGAAAGGTATACTCTTGATTTGGAAAACTTTTGGATGTTTTTCCATTCTCCATTATAGTCTATGAGAATCATTAGAGTGAATGGGCCCATAGGGTTAGGGTTAGGGTTAGGGTTAGAGTTCAGGACACACTTATGTTCAAGTTAAAATTGGGGTTTGGTTTAGGGTTGGATAAGATGAAATTCTCATATCACATTAAAGAGTATACTCTTGATTTGGAAAATTTTTGGATGTTTTTCCATTCTCCATTATAGTCTATGAGAATCATTAGAGTGAATGGGCCTATAGGGTTAGGGTTAGGGTTAGAGTTCAGGACACACTTATGTTCAAGTTAAAATTGGGGTTTGGTTTAGGGTTGGATAAGATGAAATTCTCATATCACACTGAAGGGTATACTCTTGATTTGGAAAAATTTTGGATGTTTTTCCATTCTCCATTATAGTCTATGAGAATCATTAGAGTGAATGGGCCCATAGGGTTAGGGTTAGGGTTAGGGTTAGAGTTCAGGACACACTTACGTTCAAGTTAAAATTGGGGTTTGGTTTAGGGTTGGATAAGATGAAATTTTCATATCACACTAAAGGGTATACTCTTGATTTGGAAAATTTTTGGATGTTTTTCCATTCTCCATTATAGTCTATGAGAATCATTAGAGTGAATGGGCCCATAGGGTTAGGGTTAGGGTTAGGGTTAGAGTTCAGGAAACACTTACGTTCAAGTTAAAATTGGGGTTTGGTTTAGGGTTGGATAAGATGAAATTCTCATATCACACTGAAGGGTATACTCTTGATTTGGAAAAATTTTGGATGTTTTTCCATTCTCCATTATAGTCTATGAGAATCATTAGAGTGAAAGGGCCCATAGGGTTAGGGTTAGGGTTAGGGTTAGAGTTCAGGACACACTTATGTTCAATTAAAATTGGGGTTTGGTTTAGGGTTGCATAAGATGAAATTCTCATATCACATTGAAAGGTATACTCTTGATTTGGAAAACTTTTGGATGTTTTTCCATTCTCCATTATAGTCTATGAGAATCATTAGAGTGAATGGGCCCATAGGGTTAGGGTTAGGGTTAGGGTTAGAGTTCAGGACACACTTATGTTCAAGTTAAAATTGGGGTTTGGTTTAGGGTTGGATAAGATGAAATTCTCATATCACATTAAAGAGTATACTCTTGATTTGGAAAATTTTTGGATGTTTTTCCATTCTCCATTATAGTCTATGAGAATCATTAGAGTGAATGGGCCTATAGGGTTAGGGTTAGGGTTAGGGTTAGAGTTCAGGACACACTTATGTTCAAGTTAAAATTGGGGTTTGGTTTAGGGTTGGATAAGATGAAATTCTCATATCACACTGAAGGGTATACTCTTGATTTGGAAAAATTTTGGATGTTTTTCCATTCTCCATTATAGTCTATGAGAATCATTAGAGTGAATGGGCCCATAGGGTTAGGGTTAGGGTTAGGGTTAGAGTTCAGGACACACTTACGTTCAAGTTAAAATTGGGGTTTGGTTTAGGGTTGGATAAGATGAAATTTTCATATCACACTAAAGGGTATACTTTTGATTTGGAAAATTTTTGGATGTTTTTCCATTCTCCATTATAGTCTATGAGAATCATTAGAGTGAATGGGCCCATAGGGTTAGGGTTAGGGTTAGGGTTAGAGTTCAGGAAACACTTACGTTCAAGTTAAAATTGGGGTTTGGTTTAGGGTTGGATAAGATGAAATTCTCATATCACACTGAAGGGTATACTCTTGATTTGGAAAAATTTTGGATGTTTTTCCATTCTCCATTATAGTCTATGAGAATCATTAGAGTGAATGGGCCCATAGGGTTAGGGTTAGGGTAAGAGTTCAGGACACACTTATGTTCAAGTTAAAATTGGGGTTTGGTTTAGGGTTGGATAAGATGAAATTTTCATATCACATTGAAAGGTATACTCTTGATTTGGAAATTTTTGGATGTTTTTCCATTCTCCATTATAGTCTATGAGAATCATTAGAGTGAATGGGCCCATAGGGTTAGGGTTAGGGTTAGGGTTAGAGTTCAGGACACACTTATGTTCAAGTTAAAATTGGGGTTTGGTTTAGGGTTGGATAAGATGAAATTCTCATATCACATTGAAAGGTATACTCTTGATTTGGAAAAATTTTGTATGTTTTTCCATTCTCCATTATAGTCTATGAGAATCATTAGAGTGAATGGGCCCATAGGGTTAGGGTTAGGGTTAGGGTTAGAGTTCAGGACACACTTACGTTCAAGTTAAAATTGGGGTTGGTTTAGGGTTGGATAAGATGAAATTCTCATATCACACTGAAGGGTATACTCTTGATTTGGAAAAATTTTGGATGTTTTTCCATTCTCCATTATAGTCTATGAGAATCATTAGAGTGAATGGGCCCACAGGGTTAGGGTTAGGGTTAGAGTTCAGGACACACTTACGTTCAAGTTAAAATTGGGGTTTGGTTTAGGGTTGGATAAGATGAAATTTTCATATCACACTAAAGGGTATACTCTTGATTTGGAAAATTTTTGGATGTTTTTCCATTCTCCATTATAGTCTATGAGAATCATTAGAGTGAATGGGCCCATAGGGTTAGGGTTAGGGTTAGGGTTAGAGTTCAGGACACACTTACGTTCAAGTTAAAATTGGGGTTTGGTTTAGGGTTGGATAAGATAAAATTTTCATATCACACTAAAGGGTATACTCTTGATTTGGAAAAATTTTGGATGTTTTTCCATTCTCCATTATAGTCTATGAGAATCATTAGAGTGAATGGGCCCATAGGATTAGGGTTAGGGTTAGAGTTCAGGACACACTTACGTTCAAGTTAAAATTGGGGTTTGGTTTAGGGTTGGATAAGATGAAATTTTCATATCACACTAAAGGGTATACTCTTGATTTGGAAAATTTTTGGATGTTTTTCCATTCTCCATTATAGTCTATGAGAATCATTAGAGTGAATGGGCCCATAGGGTTAGGGTTAGGGTTAGGGTTAGAGTTCAGGACACACTTACGTTCAAGTTAAAATTGGGGTTTGGTTTAGGGTTGGATAAGATAAAATTTTCATATCACACTAAAGGGTATACTCTTGATTTGGAAAAATTTTGGATGTTTTTCCATTCTCCATTATAGTCTATGAGAATCATTAGAGTGAATGGGCCCATAGGGTTAGCGTTAGGGTTAGAGTTCAGGACACACTTATGTTCAAGTTAAAATTGGGGTTTGGTATAGGGTTGGATAAGATGAAATTCTCATATCACACTGAAGGGTATACTCTTGATTTGGAAAAATTTTGGATGTTTTTCCATTCTCCATTATAGTCTATGAGAATCATTAGAGTGAATGGGCCCATAGGGTTAGGGTTAGGGTTAGGGTTAGAGTTCAGGACACACTTACGTTCAAGTTAAAATTGGGGTTGGTTTAGGGTTGGATAAGATGAAATTCTCATATCACACTGAAGGGTATACTCTTGATTTGGAAAAATTTTGGATGTTTTTCCATTCTCCATTATAGTCTATGAGAATCATTAGAGTGAATGGGCCCATAGGGTTAGGGTTAGGGTTAGAGTTCAGGACACACTTATGTTCAAGTTAAAATTGGGGTTTGGTTTAGGGTTGGATAAGATGAAATTTTCATATCACATTGAAAGGTATACTCTTGATTTGGAAAAATTTTGGATGTTTTTCCATTCTCCATTATAGTCTATGAGAATCATTAGAGTGAATGGGCCCATAGGGTTAGGGTTAGGGTTAGAGTTCAGGACACACTTATGTTCAAGTTAAAATTGGGGTTTGGTTTAGGGTTGGATAAGATGAAATTCTCATATCACATTGAAAGGTATACTCTTGATTTGGAAAAATTTTGGATGTTTTTCCATTCTCCATTATAGTCTATGAGAATCATTAGAGTGAATGGGCCCATAGGGTTAGGGTTAGGGTTAGGGTTAGAGTTCAGGACACACTTATGTTCAAGTTAAAATTGGGGTTTGGTTTAGGGTTGGATAAGATGAAATTCTCATATCACATTAAAGAGTATACTCTTGATTTGGAAAATTTTTGGATGTTTTTCCATTCTCCATTATAGTCTATGAGAATCATTAGAGTGAATGGGCCTATAGGGTTAGGGTTAGGGTTAGGGTTAGAGTTCAGGACACACTTTTGTTCAAGTTAAAATTGGGGTTTGGTTTAGGGTTGGATAAGATGAAATTCTCATATCACACTGAAGGGTATACTCTTGATTTGGAAAAATTTTGGATGTTTTTCCATTCTCCATTATAGTCTATGAGAATCATTAGAGTGAATGGGCCCATAGGGTTAGGGTTAGGGTTAGGGTTAGAGTTCAGGACACACTTACGTTCAAGTTAAAATTGGGGTTTGGTTTAGGGTTGGATAAGATGAAATTTTCATATCACACTAAAGGGTATACTCTTGATTTGGAAAATTTTTGGATGTTTTTCCATTCTCCATTATAGTCTATGAGAATCATTAGAGTGAATGGGCCCATAGGGTTAGGGTTAGGGTTAGAGTTCAGGACACACTTACATTCAAGTTAAAATTGGGGTTTGGTTTAGGGTTGGATAAGATGAAATTCTCATATCACACTGAAGGTTATACTCTTGATTTGGAAAAATTTTGGATGTTTTTCCATTCTCCATTATAGTCTATGAGAATCATTAGAGTGAATGGGCCCATAGGGTTAGGGTTAGGGTTAGAGTTCAGGACACACTTATGTTCAAGTTAAAATTGGGGTTTGGTTTAGGGTTGGATAAGATGAAATTCTCATATCACACTGAAGGGTATACTCTTGATTTGGAAAAATTTTGGATGTTTTTCCATTCTCCATTATAGTCTATGAGAATCATTAGAGTGAATGGGCCCATAGGGTTAGGGTTAGGGTTAGGGTTAGAGTTCAGGACACACTTATGTTCAAGTTAAAATTGGGGTTTGGTTTAGGGTTGCATAAGATGAAATTCTCATATCACATTGAAAGGTATACTCTTGATTTGGAAAACTTTTGGATGTTTTTCCATTCTCCATTATAGTCTATGAGAATCATTAGAGTGAATGGGCCCATAGGGTTAGGGTTAGGGTTAGGGTTAGAGTTCAGGACACACTTATGTTCAAGTTAAAATTGGGGTTTGGTTTAGGGTTGGATAAGATGAAATTCTCATATCACATTAAAGAGTATACTCTTGATTTGGAAAATTTTTGGATGTTTTTCCATTCTCCATTATAGTCTATGAGAATCATTAGAGTGAATGGGCCTATAGGGTTAGGGTTAGGGTTAGGGTTAGGGTTAGAGTTCAGGACACACTTATGTTCAAGTTAAAATTGGGGTTTGGTTTAGGGTTGGATAAGATGAAATTCTCATATCACACTGAAGGGTATACTCTTGATTTGGAAAAATTTTGGATGTTTTTCCATTCTCCATTATAGTCTATGAGAATCATTAGAGTGAATGGGCCCATAGGGTTAGGGTTAGGGTTAGGGTTAGAGTTCAGGACACACTTACGTTCAAGTTAAAATTGGGGTTTGGTTTAGGGTTGGATAAGATGAAATTTTCATATCACACTAAAGGGTATACTCTTGATTTGGAAAATTTTTGGATGTTTTTCCATTCTCCATTATAGTCTATGAGAATCATTAGAGTGAATGGGCCCATAGGGTTAGGGTTAGGGTTAGGGTTAGAGTTCAGGAAACACTTACGTTCAAGTTAAAATTGGGGTTTGGTTTAGGGTTGGATAAGATGAAATTCTCATATCACACTGAAGGGTATACTCTTGATTTGGAAAAATTTTGGATGTTTTTCCATTCTCCATTATAGTCTATGAGAATCATTAGAGTGAATGGGCCCATAGGGTTAGGGTTAGGGTAAGAGTTCAGGACACACTTATGTTCAAGTTAAAATTGGGGTTTGGTTTAGGGTTGGATAAGATGAAATTTTCATATCACATTGAAAGGTATACTCTTGATTTGGAAATTTTTGGATGTTTTTCCATTCTCCATTATAGTCTATGAGAATCATTAGAGTGAATGGGCCCATAGGGTTAGGGTTAGGGTTAGGGTTAGAGTTCAGGACACACTTATGTTCAAGTTAAAATTGGGGTTTGGTTTAGGGTTGGATAAGATGAAATTCTCATATCACATTGAAAGGTATACTCTTGATTTGGAAAAATTTTGGATGTTTTTCCATTCTCCATTATAGTCTATGAGAATCATTAGAGTGAATGGGCCCATAGGGTTAGGGTTAGGGTTAGGGTTAGAGTTCAGGACACACTTATGTTCAAGTTAAAATTGGGGTTTGGTTTAGGGCTGGATAAGATGAAATTCTCATATCACACTAAAGGGTATACTCTTGATTTGGAAAAATTTTGGATGTTTTTCCATTCTCCATTATAGTCTATGAGAATCATTAGAGTGAATGGGCCTATAGGGTTAGGGTTAGGGTTAGAGTTCAGGACACACTTATGTTCAAGTTAAAATTGGGGTTTGGTTTAGGTTTGGATAAGATGAAATTCTCATATCACACTGAAGGGTATACTCTTGATTTGGAAAAATTTTGGATGTTTTTCCATTCTCCATTATAGTCTATGAGAATCATTAGAGTGAATGGGCCCATAGGGTTAGGGTTAGGGTTAGGGTTAGAGTTCAGGACACACTTACGTTCAAGTTAAAATTGGGGTTTGGTTTAGGGTTGGATAAGATGAAATTTTCATATCACACTAAAGGGTATACTCTTGATTTGGAAAATTTTTGGATGTTTTTCCATTCTCCATTATAGTCTATGAGAATCATTAGAGTGAATGGGCCCATAGGGTTAGGGTTAGGGTTAGGGTTAGAGTTCAGGACACACTTACGTTCAAGTTAAAATTGGGGTTTGGTTTAGGGTTGGATAAGATAAAATTTTCATATCACACTAAAGGGTATACTCTTGATTTGGAAAAATTTTGGATGTTTTTCCATTCTCCATTATAGTCTATGAGAATCATTAGAGTGAATGGGCCCATAGGGTTAGCGTTAGGGTTAGAGTTCAGGACACACTTATGTTCAAGTTAAAATTGGGGTTTGGTATAGGGTTGGATAAGATGAAATTCTCATATCACACTGAAGGTTATACTCTTGATTTGGAAAAATTTTGGATGTTTTTCCATTCTCCATTATAGTCTATGAGAATCATTAGAGTGAATGGGCCCATAGGGTTAGGGTTAGGGTTAGAGTTCAGGACACACTTACGTTCAAGTTAAAATTGGGGTTTGGTTTAGGGTTGGATAAGATGAAATTTTCATATCACACTAAAGGGTATACTCTTGATTTGGAAAATTTTTGGATGTTTTTCCATTCTCCATTATAGTCTATGAGAATCATTAGAGTGAATGGGCCCATAGGGTTAGAGTTAGGGTTCAGGACACACTTACGTTCAAGTTAAAATTGGGGTTTGGTTTAGGGTTGGATAAGATGAAATTCTCATATCACACTGAAGGGTATACTCTTGATTTGGAAAAATTTTGGATGTTTTTCCATTCTCCATTATAGTCTATGAGAATCATTAGAGTGAATGGGCCCATAGGGTTAGCGTTAGGGTTAGAGTTCAGGACACACTTATGTTCAAGTTAAAATTGGGGTTTGGTATAGGGTTGGATAAGATGAAATTCTCATATCACACTGAAGGTTATACTCTTGATTTGGAAAAATTTTGGATGTTTTTCCATTCTCCATTATAGTCTATGAGAATCATTAGAGTGAATGGGCCCATAGGGTTAGGGTTAGGGTTAGAGTTCAGGACACACTTACGTTCAAGTTAAAATTGGGGTTTGGTTTAGGGTTGGATAAGATGAAATTTTCATATCACACTAAAGGGTATACTCTTGATTTGGAAAATTTTTGGATGTTTTTCCATTCTCCATTATAGTCTATGAGAATCATTAGAGTGAATGGGCCCATAGGGTTAGGGTTAGGGTTCAGGACACACTTACGTTCAAGTTAAAATTGGGGTTTGGTTTAGGGTTGGATAAGATGAAATTCTCATATCACACTGAAGGGTATACTCTTGATTTGGAAAAATTTTGGATGTTTTTCCATTCTCCATTATAGTCTATGAGAATCATTAGAGTGAATGGGCCCATAGGGTTAGGGTTAGGGTTAGGGTTAGAGTTCAGGACACACTTACGTTCAAGTTAAAATTGGGGTTGGTTTAGGGTTGGATAAGATGAAATTCTCATATCACACTGAAGGGTATACTCTTGATTTGGAAAAATTTTGGATGTTTTTCCATTCTCCATTATAGTCTATGAGAATCATTAGAGTGAATGGGCCCATAGGGTTAGGGTTAGGGTTAGAGTTCAGGACACACTTATGTTCAAGTTAAAATTGGGGTTTGGTTTAGGGTTGGATAAGATGAAATTTTCATATCACATTGAAAGGTATACTCTTGATTTGGAAAAATTTTGGATGTTTTTCCATTCTCCATTATAGTCTATGAGAATCATTAGAGTGAATGGGCCTATAGGGTTAGGGTTAGGGTTAGGGTTAGAGTTCAGGACACACTTATGTTCAAGTTAAAATTGGGGTTTGGTTTAGGGTTGGATAAGATGAAATTTTCATATCACATTGAAAGGTATACTCTTGATTTGGAAAAATTTTGGATGTTTT
The DNA here is from genome assembly GCF_032191835.1 of Heteronotia binoei. Lineage (NCBI taxonomy): Eukaryota > Metazoa > Chordata > Lepidosauria > Squamata > Gekkonidae > Heteronotia > Heteronotia binoei. Next base: position 220,398 of record NW_026800184.1, read on the forward strand.
TCCATTCTCCATTATAGTCTATGAGAATCATTAGAGTGAATGGGCCCATAGGGTTAGGGTTAGGGTTAGGGTTAGAGTTCAGGACACACTTATGTTCAAGTTAAAATTGGGGTTTGGTTTAGGGTTGGATAAGATGAAATTCTCATATCACATTAAAGAGTATACTCTTGATTTGGAAAATTTTTGGATGTTTTTCCATTCTCCATTATAGTCTATGAGAATCATTAGAGTGAATGGGCCTATAGGGTTAGGGTTAGGGTTAGGGTTAGAGTTCAGGACACACTTATGTTCAAGTTAAAATTGGGGTTTGGTTTAGGGTTGGATAAGATGAAATTCTCATATCACACTGAAGGGTATACTCTTGATTTGGAAAAATTTTGGATGTTTTTCCATTCTCCATTATAGTCTATGAGAATCATTAGAGTGAATGGGCCCATAGGGTTAGGGTTAGGGTTAGGGTTAGAGTTCAGGACACACTTACGTTCAAGTTAAAATTGGGGTTTGGTTTAGGGTTGGATAAGATGAAATTTTCATATCACACTAAAGGGTATACTCTTGATTTGGAAAATTTTTGGATGTTTTTCCATTCTCCATTATAGTCTATGAGAATCATTAGAGTGAATGGGCCCATAGGGTTAGGGTTAGGGTTAGGGTTAGAGTTCAGGAAACACTTACGTTCAAGTTAAAATTGGGGTTTGGTTTAGGGTTGGATAAGATGAAATTCTCATATCACACTGAAGGGTATACTCTTGATTTGGAAAAATTTTGGATGTTTTTCCATTCTCCATTATAGTCTATGAGAATCATTAGAGTGAATGGGCCTATAGGGTTAGGGTTAGGGTTAGAGTTCAGGACACACTTATGTTCAAGTTAAAATTGGGGTTTGGTTTAGGGTTGGATAAGATGAAATTTTCATATCACATTGAAAGGTATACTCTTGATTTGGAAAAATTTTGGATGTTTTTCCATTCTCCATTATAGTCTATGAGAATCATTAGAGTGAATGGGCCCATAGGGTTAGGGTTAGGGTTAGGGTTAGAGTTCAGGACACACTTATGTTCAAGTTAAAATTGGGGTTTGGTTTAGGGTTGGATAAGATGAAATTCTCATATCACATTGAAAGGTATACTCTTGATTTGGAAAAATTTTGGATGTTTTTCCATTCTCCATTATAGTCTATGAGAATCATTAGAGTGAATGGGCCCATAGGGTTAGGGTTAGGGTTAGGGTTAGAGTTCAGGACACACTTATGTTCAAGTTAAAATTGGGGTTTGGTTTAGGGCTGGATAAGATGAAATTCTCATATCACACTAAAGGGTATACTCTTGATTTGGAAAAATTTTGGATGTTTTTCCATTCTCCATTATAGTCTATGAGAATCATTAGAGTGAATGGGCCCATAGGGTTAGGGTTAGGGTTAGGGTTAGAGTTCAGGACACACTTACGTTCAAGTTAAAATTGGGGTTTGGTTTAGGGTTGGATAAGATGAAATTTTCATATCACACTAAAGGGTATACTCTTGATTTGGAAAATTTTTGGATGTTTTTCCATTCTCCATTATAGTCTATGAGAATCATTAGAGTGAATGGGCCCATAGGGTTAGGGTTAGGGTTAGGGTTAGAGTTCAGGAAACACTTACGTTCAAGTTAAAATTGGGGTTTGGTTTAGGGTTGGATAAGATGAAATTCTCATATCACACTGAAGGGTATACTCTTGATTTGGAAAAATTTTGGATGTTTTTCCATTCTCCATTATAGTCTATGAGAATCATTAGAGTGAATGGGCCCATAGGGTTAGGGTTAGGGTTAGAGTTCAGGACACACTTATGTTCAAGTTAAAATTGGGGTTTGGTTTAGGGTTGGATAAGATGAAATTTTCATATCACATTGAAAGGTATACTCTTGATTTGGAAATTTTTGGATGTTTTTCCATTCTCCATTATAGTCTATGAGAATCATTAGAGTGAATGGGCCCATAGGGTTAGGGTTAGGGTTAGGGTTAGAGTTCAGGAAACACTTACGTTCAAGTTAAAATTGGGGTTTGGTTTAGGGTTGGATAAGATGAAATTCTCATATCACACTGAAGGGTATACTCTTGATTTGGACAAATTTTGGATGTTTTTCCATTCTCCATTATAGTCTATGAGAATCATTAGAGTGAATGGGCCCATAGGGTTAGGGTTAGGGTTAGAGTTCAGGACACACTTATGTTCAAGTTAAAATTGGGGTTTGGTTTAGGGTTGGATAAGATGAAATTCTCATATCACACTGAAGGGTATACTCTTGATTTGGAAAAATTTTGGATGTTTTTCCATTCTCCATTATAGTCTATGAGAATCATTAGAGTGAATGGGCCCATAGGGTTAGGGTTAGGGTTAGAGTTCAGGACACACTTATGTTCAAGTTAAAATTGGGGTTTGGTTTAGGGTTGGATAAGATGAAATTTTCATATCACATTGAAAGGTATACTCTTGATTTGGAAAAATTTTGGATGTTTTTCCATTCTCCATTATAGTCTATGAGAATCATTAGAGTGAATGGGCCCATAGGGTTAGGGTTAGGGTTAGGGTTAGAGTTCAGGACACACTTACGTTCAAGTTAAAATTGGGGTTTGGTTTAGGGTTGGATAAGATGAAATTTTCATATCACACTAAAGGGTATACTCTTGATTTGGAAAATTTTTGGATGTTTTTCCATTCTCCATTATAGTCTATGAGAATCATTAGAGTGAATGGGCCCATAGGGTTAGGGTTAGGGTTAGGGTTAGAGTTCAGGAAACACTTACGTTCAAGTTAAAATTGGGGTTTGGTTTAGGGTTGGATAAGATGAAATTCTCATATCACACTGAAGGTTATACTCTTGATTTGGAAAAATTTTGGATGTTTTTCCATTCTCCATTATAGTCTATGAGAATCATTAGAGTGAATGGGCCCATAGGGTTAGGGTTAGGGTTAGAGTTCAGGACACACTTATGTTCAAGTTAAAATTGGGGTTTGGTTTAGGGTTGGATAAGATGAAATTTTCATATCACATTGAAAGGTATACTCTTGATTTGGAAAAATTTTGGATGTTTTTCCATTCTCCATTATAGTCTATGAGAATCATTAGAGTGAATGGGCCCATAGGGTTAGGGTTAGGGTTAGAGTTCAGGACACACTTACGTTCAAGTTAAAATTGGGGTTTGGTTTAGGGTTGGATAAGATGAAATTTTCATATCACACTAAAGGGTATACTCTTGATTTGGAAAATTTTTGGATGTTTTTCCATTCTCCATTATAGTCTATGAGAATCATTAGAGTGAATGGGCCCATAGGGTTAGGGTTAGGGTTCAGGACACACTTACGTTCAAGTTAAAATTGGGGTTTGGTTTAGGGTTGGATAAGATGAAATTCTCATATCACACTGAAGGGTATACTCTTGATTTGGAAAAAGTTTGGATGTTTTTCCATTCTCCATTATAGTCTATGAGAATCATTAGAGTGAATGGGCCCATAGGGTTAGGGTTAGGGTTAGGGTTAGAGTTCAGGACACACTTACGTTCAAGTTAAAATTGGGGTTGGTTTAGGGTTGGATAAGATGAAATTCTCATATCACACTGAAGGGTATACTCTTGATTTGGAAAAATTTTGGATGTTTTTCCATTCTCCATTATAGTCTATGAGAATCATTAGAGTGAATAGGCCCATAGGGTTAGGGTTAGGGTTAGAGTTCAGGACACACTTATGTTCAAGTTAAAATTGGGGTTTGGTTTAGGGTTGGATAAGATGAAATTTTCATATCACATTGAAAGGTATACTCTTGATTTGGAAAAATTTTGGATGTTTTTCCATTCTCCATTATAGTCTATGAGAATCATTAGAGTGAATGGGCCTATAGGGTTAGGGTTAGGGTTAGGGTTAGAGTTCAGGACACACTTATGTTCAAGTTAAAATTGGGGTTTGGTTTAGGGTTGGATAAGATGAAATTTTCATATCACATTGAAAGGTATACTCTTGATTTGGAAAAATTTTGGATGTTTTTCCATTCTCCATTATAGTCTATGAGAATCATTAGAGTGAATGGGCCCATAGGGTTAGGGTTAGGGTTAGGGTTAGAGTTCAGGACACACTTATGTTCAAGTTAAAATTGGGGTTTGGTTTAGGGCTGGATAAGATGAAATTCTCATATCACACTAAAGGGTATACTCTTGATTTGGAAAAATTTTGGATGTTTTTCCATTCTCCATTATAGTCTATGAGAATCATTAGAGTGAATGGGCCCATAGGGTTAGGGTTAGGGTTAGGGTTAGAGTTCAGGACACACTTACGTTCAAGTTAAAATTGGGGTTTGGTTTAGGGTTGGATAAGATGAAATTTTCATATCACACTAAAGGGTATACTCTTGATTTGGAAAATTTTTGGATGTTTTTCCATTCTCCATTATAGTCTATGAGAATCATTAGAGTGAATGGGCCCATAGGGTTAGGGTTAGGGTTAGGGTTAGAGTTCAGGAAACACTTACGTTCAAGTTAAAATTGGGGTTTGGTTTAGGGTTGGATAAGATGAAATTCTCATATCACACTGAAGGGTATACTCTTGATTTGGAAAAATTTTGGATGTTTTTCCATTCTCCATTATAGTCTATGAGAATCATTAGAGTGAATGGGCCCATAGGGTTAGGGTTAGGGTTAGAGTTCAGGACACACTTACGTTCAAGTTAAAATTGGGGTTTGGTTTAGGGTTGGATAAGATGAAATTTTCATATCACATTGAAAGGTATACTCTTGATTTGGAAATTTTTGGATGTTTTTCCATTCTCCATTATAGTCTATGAGAATCATTAGAGTGAATGGGCCCATAGGGTTAGGGTTAGGGTTAGGGTTAGAGTTCAGGAAACACTTACGTTCAAGTTAAAATTGGGGTTTGGTTTAGGGTTGGATAAGATGAAATTCTCATATCACACTGAAGGGTATACTCTTGATTTGGACAAATTTTGGATGTTTTTCCATTCTCCATTATAGTCTATGAGAATCATTAGAGTGAATGGGCCCATAGGGTTAGGGTTAGGGTTAGAGTTCAGGACACACTTATGTTCAAGTTAAAATTGGGGTTTGGTTTAGGGTTGGATAAGATGAAATTTTCATATCACATTGAAAGGTATACTCTTGATTTGGAAATTTTTGGATGTTTTTCCATTCTCCATTATAGTCTATGAGAATCATTAGAGTGAATGGGCCCATAGGGTTAGGGTTAGGGTTAGGGTTAGAGTTCAGGACACACTTACGTTCAAGTTAAAATTGGGGTTTGGTTTAGGGTTGGATAAGATGAAATTCTCATATCACACTGAAGGGTACACTCTTGATTTGGAAAAATTTTGGATGTTTTTCCATTCTCCATTATAGTCTATGAGAATCATTAGAGTGAATGGGCCCATAGGGTTAGGGTTAGGGTTAGAGTTCAGGACACACTTATGTTCAAGTTAAAATTGGGGTTTGGTTTAGGGTTGGATAAGATGAAATTTTCATATCACATTGAAAGGTATACTCTTGATTTGGAAATTTTTGGATGTTTTTCCATTCTCCATTATAGTCTATGAGAATCATAAGAGTGAATGGGCCCATAGGGTTAGGGTTAGGGTTAGGGTTAGAGTTCAGGAAACACTTACGTTCAAGTTAAAATTGGGGTTTGGTTTAGGGTTGGATAAGATGAAATTCTCATATCACACTGAAGGGTATACTCTTGATTTGGAAAAATTTTGGATGTTTTTCCATTCTCCATTATAGTCTATGAGAATCATTAGAGTGAATGGGCCCATAGGGTTAGGGTTAGGGTTAGAGTTCAGGACACACTTATGTTCAAGTTAAAATTGGGGTTTGGTTTAGGGTTGGATAAGATGAAATTTTCATATCACATTGAAAGGTATACTCTTGATTTGGAAATTTTTGGATGTTTTTCCATTCTCCATTATAGTCTATGAGAATCATTAGAGTGAATGGGCCCATAGGGTTAGGGTTAGGGTTAGGGTTAGAGTTCAGGACACACTTACGTTCAAGTTAAAATTGGGGTTTGGTTTAGGGTTGGATAAGATGAAATTCTCATATCACACTGAAGGGTACACTCTTGATTTGGAAAAATTTTGGATGTTTTTCCATTCTCCATTATAGTCTATGAGAATCATTAGAGTGAATGGGCCCATAGGGTTAGGGTTAGGGTTAGAGTTCAGGACACACTTATGTTCAAGTTAAAATTGGGGTTTGGTTTAGGGTTGGATAAGATGAAATTTTCATATCACATTGAAAGGTATACTCTTGATTTGGAAATTTTTGGATGTTTTTCCATTCTCCATTATAGTCTATGAGAATCATTAGAGTGAATGGGCCCATAGGGTTAGGGTTAGGGTTAGGGTTAGAGTTCAGGACACACTTACGTTCAAGTTAAAATTGGGGTTTGGTTTAGGGTTGGATAAGATGAAATTCTCATATCACACTGAAGGGTACACTCTTGATTTGGAAAAATTTTGGATGTTTTTCCATTCTCCATTATAGTCTATGAGAATCATTAGAGTGAATGGGCCCATAGGGTTAGGGTTAGGGTTAGAGTTCAGGACACACTTATGTTCAAGTTAAAATTGGGGTTTGGTTTAGGGTTGGATAAGATGAAATTTTCATATCACATTGAAAGGTATACTCTTGATTTGGAAAAATTTTGGATGTTTTTCCATTCTCCATTATAGTCTATGAGAATCATTAGAGTGAATGGGCCTATAGGGTTAGGGTTAGGGTTAGGGTTTGAGTTCAGGACACACTTATGTTCAAGTTAAAATTGGGGTTTGGTTTAGGGTTGGATAAGATGAAATTTTCATATCACATTGAAAGGTATACTCTTGATTTGGAAAAATTTTGGATGTTTTTCCATTCTCCATTATAGTCTATGAGAATCATTAGAGTGAATGGGCCCATAGGGTTAGGGTTAGGGTTAGGGTTAGAGTTCAGGACACACTTATGTTCAAGTTAAAATTGGGGTTTGGTTTAGGGTTGGATAAGATGAAATTCTCATATCACATTAAAGAGTATACTCTTGATTTGGAAAATTTTTGGATGTTTTTCCATTCTCCATTATAGTCTATGAGAATCATTAGAGTGAATGGGCCTATAGGGTTAGGGTTAGGGTTAGGGTTAGAGTTCAGGACACACTTATGTTCAAGTTAAAATTGGGGTTTGGTTTAGGGTTGGATAAGATGAAATTTTCATATCACATTGAAAGGTATACTCTTGATTTGGAAAAATTTTGGATGTTTTTCCATTCTCCATTATAGTCTATGAGAATCATTAGAGTGAATGGGCCCATAGGGTTAGGGTTAGGGTTAGGGTTAGAGTTCAGGACACACTTATGTTCAAGTTAAAATTGGGGTTTGGTTTAGGGTTGGATAAGATGAAATTCTCATATCACATTAAAGAGTATACTCTTGATTTGGAAAATTTTTGGATGTTTTTCCATTCTCCATTATAGTCTATGAGAATCATTAGAGTGAATGGGCCTATAGGGTTAGGGTTAGGGTTAGGGTTAGAGTTCAGGACACACTTATGTTCAAGTTAAAATTGGGGTTTGGTTTAGGGTTGGATAAGATGAAATTCTCATATCACACTGAAGGGTATACTCTTGATTTGGAAAAATTTTGGATGTTTTTCCATTCTCCATTATAGTCTATGAGAATCATTAGAGTGAATGGGCCCATAGGGTTAGGGTTAGGGTTAGGGTTAGAGTTCAGGACACACTTACGTTCAAGTTAAAATTGGGGTTTGGTTTAGGGTTGGATAAGATGAAATTTTCATATCACACTAAAGGGTATACTCTTGATTTGGAAAATTTTTGGATGTTTTTCCATTCTCCATTATAGTCTATGAGAATCATTAGAGTGAATGGGCCCATAGGGTTAGGGTTAGGGTTAGGGTTAGAGTTCAGGAAACACTTACGTTCAAGTTAAAATTGGGGTTTGGTTTAGGGTTGGATAAGATGAAATTCTCATATCACACTGAAGGGTATACTCTTGATTTGGAAAAATTTTGGATGTTTTTCCATTCTCCATTATAGTCTATGAGAATCATTAGAGTGAATGGGCCCATAGGGTTAGGGTTAGGGTTAGAGTTCAGGACACACTTATGTTCAAGTTAAAATTGGGGTTTGGTTTAGGGTTGGATAAGATGAAATTTTCATATCACATTGAAAGGTATACTCTTGATTTGGAAAAATTTTGGATGTTTTTCCATTCTCCATTATAGTCTATGAGAATCATTAGAGTGAATGGGCCCATAGGGTTAGGGTTAGGGTTAGGGTTAGAGTTCAGGACACACTTATGTTCAAGTTAAAATTGGGGTTTGGTTTAGGGTTGGATAAGATGAAATTCTCATATCACATTGAAAGGTATACTCTTGATTTGGAAAAATTTTGGATGTTTTTCCATTCTCCATTATAGTCTATGAGAATCATTAGAGTGAATGGGCCCATAGGGTTAGGGTTAGGGTTAGGGTTAGAGTTCAGGACACACTTACGTTCAAGTTAAAATTGGGGTTTGGTTTAGGGTTGGATAAGATGAAATTCTCATATCAAACTGAAGGGTACACTCTTGATTTGGAAAAATTTTGGATGTTTTTCCATTCTCCATTATAGTCTATGAGAATCATTAGAGTGAATGGGCCCATAGGGTTAGGGTTAGGGTTAGAGTTCAGGACACACTTATGTTCAAGTTAAAATTGGGGTTTGGTTTAGGGTTGGATAAGATGAAATTTTCATATCACATTGAAAGGTATACTCTTGATTTGGAAATTTTTGGATGTTTTTCCATTCTCCATTATAGTCTATGAGAATCATTAGAGTGAATGGGCCCATAGGGTTAGGGTTAGGGTTAGGGTTAGAGTTCAGGAAACACTTACGTTCAAGTTAAAATTGGGGTTTGGTTTAGGGTTGGATAAGATGAAATTCTCATATCACACTGAAGGGTATACTCTTGATTTGGAAAAATTTTGGATGTTTTTCCATTCTCCATTATAGTCTATGAGAATCATTAGAGTGAATGGGCCCATAGGGTTAGGGTTAGGGTTAGAGTTCAGGACACACTTATGTTCAAGTTAAAATTGGGGTTTGGTTTAGGGTTGGATAAGATGAAATTTTCATATCACATTGAAAGGTATACTCTTGATTTGGAAATTTTTGGATGTTTTTCCATTCTCCATTATAGTCTATGAGAATCATTAGAGTGAATGGGCCCATAGGGTTAGGGTTAGGGTTAGGGTTAGAGTTCAGGACACACTTACGTTCAAGTTAAAATTGGGGTTTGGTTTAGGGTTGGATAAGATGAAATTCTCATATCACACTGAAGGGTACACTCTTGATTTGGAAAAATTTTGGATGTTTTTCCATTCTCCATTATAGTCTATGAGAATCATTAGAGTGAATGGGCCCATAGGGTTAGGGTTAGGGTTAGAGTTCAGGACACACTTATGTTCAAGTTAAAATTGGGGTTTGGTTTAGGGTTGGATAAGATGAAATTTTCATATCACATTGAAAGGTATACTCTTGATTTGGAAATTTTTGGATGTTTTTCCATTCTCCATTATAGTCTATGAGAATCATTAGAGTGAATGGGCCCATAGGGTTAGGGTTAGGGTTAGGGTTAGAGTTCAGGACACACTTACGTTCAAGTTAAAATTGGGGTTTGGTTTAGGGTTGGATAAGATGAAATTCTCATATCACACTGAAGGGTACACTCTTGATTTGGAAAAATTTTGGATGTTTTTCCATTCTCCATTATAGTCTATGAGAATCATTAGAGTGAATGGGCCCATAGGGTTAGGGTTAGGGTTAGAGTTCAGGACACACTTATGTTCAAGTTAAAATTGGGGTTTGGTTTAGGGTTGGATAAGATGAAATTTTCATATCACATTGAAAGGTATACTCTTGATTTGGAAAAATTTTGGATGTTTTTCCATTCGCCATTATAGTCTATGAGAATCATTAGAGTGAATGGGCCTATAGGGTTAGGGTTAGGGTTAGGGTTAGAGTTCAGGACACACTTATGTTCAAGTTAAAATTGGGGTTTGGTTTAGGGTTGGATAAGATGAAATTTTCATATCACATTGAAAGGTATACTCTTGATTTGGAAAAATTTTGGATGTTTTTCCATTCTCCATTATAGTCTATGAGAATCATTAGAGTGAATGGGCCCATAGGTTTAGGGTTAGGGTTAGGGTTAGAGTTCAGGACACACTTATGTTCAAGTTAAAATTGGGGTTTGGTTTAGGGTTGGATAAGATGAAATTCTCATATCACATTAAAGAGTATACTCTTGATTTGGAAAATTTTTGGATGTTTTTCCATTCTCCATTATAGTCTATGAGAATCATTAGAGTGAATGGGCCTATAGGGTTAGGGTTAGGGTTAGGGTTAGAGTTCAGGACACACTTATGTTCAAGTTAAAATTGGGGTTTGGTTTAGGGTTGGATAAGATGAAATTCTCATATCACACTGAAGGGTATACTCTTGATTTGGAAAAATTTTGGATGTTTTTCCATTCTCCATTATAGTCTATGAGAATCATTAGAGTGAATGGGCCCATAGGGTTAGGGTTAGGGTTAGGGTTAGAGTTCAGGACACACTTACGTTCAAGTTAAAATTGGGGTTTGGTTTAGGGTTGGATAAGATGAAATTTTCATATCACACTAAAGGGTATACTCTTGATTTGCAAAATTTTTGGATGTTTTTCCATTCTCCATTATAGTCTATGAGAATCATTAGAGTGAATGGGCCCATAGGGTTAGGGTTAGGGTTAGGGTTAGAGTTCAGGAAACACTTACGTTCAAGTTAAAATTGGGGTTTGGTTTAGGGTTGGATAAGATGAAATTCTCATATCACACTGAAGGGTATACTCTTGATTTGGAAAAATTTTGGATGTTTTTCCATTCTCCATTATAGTCTATGAGAATCATTAGAGTGAATGGGCCCATAGGGTTAGGGTTAGGGTTAGAGTTCAGGACACACTTATGTTCAAGTTAAAATTGGGGTTTGGTTTAGGGTTGGATAAGATGAAATTTTCATATCACATTGAAAGGTATACTCTTGATTTGGAAAAATTTTGGATGTTTTTCCATTCTCCATTATAGTCTATGAGAATCATTAGAGTGAATGGGCCCATAGGGTTAGGGTTAGGGTTAGGGTTAGAGTTCAGGACACACTTATGTTCAAGTTAAAATTGGGGTTTGGTTTAGGGTTGGATAAGATGAAATTCTCATATCACATTGAAAGGTATACTCTTGATTTGGAAAAATTTTGGATGTTTTTCCATTCTCCATTATAGTCTATGAGAATCATTAGAGTGAATGGGCCCATAGGGTTAGGGTTAGGGTTAGGGTTAGAGTTCAGGACACACTTATGTTCAAGTTAAAATTGGGGTTTGGTTTAGGGCTGGATAAGATGAAATTCTCATATCACACTAAAGGGTATACTCTTGATTTGGAAAAATTTTGGATGTTTTTCCATTCTCCATTATAGTCTATGAGAATCATTAGAGTGAATGGGCCCATAGGGTTAGGGTTAGGGTTAGGGTTAGAGTTCAGGACACACTTACGTTCAAGTTAAAATTGGGGTTTGGTTTAGGGTTGGATAAGATGAAATTTTCAGATCACACTAAAGGGTATACTCTTGATTTGGAAAATTTTTGGATGTTTTTCCATTCTCCATTATAGTCTATGAGAATCATTAGAGTGAATGGGCCCATAGGGTTAGGGTTAGGGTTAGGGTTAGAGTTCAGGAAACACTTACGTTCAAGTTAAAATTGGGGTTTGGTTTAGGGTTGGATAAGATGAAATTCTCATATCACACTGAAGGGTATACTCTTGATTTGGAAAAATTTTGGATGTTTTTCCATTCTCCATTATAGTCTATGAGAATCATTAGAGTGAATGGGCCCATAGGGTTAGGGTTAGGGTTAGAGTTCAGGACACACTTATGTTCAAGTTAAAATTGGGGTTTGGTTTAGGGTTGGATAAGATGAAATTTTCATATCACATTGAAAGGTATACTCTTGATTTGGAAATTTTTGGATGTTTTTCCATTCTCCATTATAGTCTATGAGAATCATTAGAGTGAATGGGCCCATAGGGTTAGGGTTAGGGTTAGGGTTAGAGTTCTGGAAACACTTACGTTCAAGTTAAAATTGGGGTTTGGTTTAGGGTTGGATAAGATGAAATTCTCATATCACACTGAAGGGTATACTCTTGATTTGGACAAATTTTGGATGTTTTTCCATTCTCCATTATAGTCTATGAGAATCATTAGAGTGAATGGGCCCATAGGGTTAGGGTTAGGGTTAGAGTTCAGGACACACTTATGTTCAAGTTAAAATTGGGGTTTGGTTTAGGGTTGGATAAGATGAAATTTTCATATCACATTGAAAGGTATACTCTTGATTTGGAAATTTTTGGATGTTTTTCCATTCTCCATTATAGTCTATGAGAATCATTAGAGTGAATGGGCCCATAGGGTTAGGGTTAGGGTTAGAGTTCAGGACACACTTACGTTCAAGTTAAAATTGGGGTTTGGTTTAGGGTTGGATAAGATGAAATTCTCATATCACACTGAAGGGTACACTCTTGATTTGGAAAAATTTTGGATGTTTTTCCATTCTCCATTATAGTCTATGAGAATCATTAGAGTGAATGGGCCCATAGGGTTAGGGTTAGGGTTAGAGTTCAGGACACACTTATGTTCAAGTTAAAATTGGGGTTTGGTTTAGGGTTGGATAAGATGAAATTTTCATATCACATTGAAAGGTATACTCTTGATTTGGAAATTTTTGGATGTTTTTCCATTCTCCATTATAGTCTATGAGAATCATTAGAGTGAATGGGCCCATAGGGTTAGGGTTAGGGTTAGGGTTAGAGTTCAGGAAACACTTACGTTCAAGTTAAAATTGGGGTTTGGTTTAGGGTTGGATAAGATGAAATTCTCATATCACACTGAAGGGTATACTCTTGATTTGGAAAAATTTTGGATGTTTTTCCATTCTCCATTATAGTCTATGAGAATCATTAGAGTGAATGGGCCCATAGGGTTAGGGTTAGGGTTAGAGTTCAGGACACACTTATGTTCAAGTTAAAATTGGGGTTTGGTTTAGGGTTGGATAAGATGAAATTTTCATATCACATTGAAAGGTATACTCTTGATTTGGAAATTTTTGGATGTTTTTCCATTCTCCATTATAGTCTATGAGAATCATTAGAGTGAATGGGCCCATAGGGTTAGGGTTAGGGTTAGGGTTAGAGTTCAGGACACACTTACGTTCAAGTTAAAATTGGGGTTTGGTTTAGAGTTGGATAAGATGAAATTCTCATATCACACTGAAGGGTACACTCTTGATTTGGAAAAATTTTGGATGTTTTTCCATTCTCCATTATAGTCTATGAGAATCATTAGAGTGAATGGGCCGATAGGGTTAGGGTTAGGGTTAGAGTTCAGGACACACTTATGTTCAAGTTAAAATTGGGGTTTGGTTTAGGGTTGGATAAGATGAAATTTTCATATCACATTGAAAGGTATACTCTTGATTTGGAAATTTTTGGATGTTTTTCCATTCTCCATTATAGTCTATGAGAATCATTAGAGTGAATGGGCCCATAGGGTTAGGGTTAGGGTTAGGGTTAGAGTTCAGGACACACTTACGTTCAAGTTAAAATTGGGGTTTGGTTTAGGGTTGGATAAGATGAAATTCTCATATCACACTGAAGGGTACACTCTTGATTTGGAAAAATTTTGGATGTTTTTCCATTCTCCATTATAGTCTATGAGAATCATTAGAGTGAATGGGCCCATAGGGTTAGGGTTAGGGTTAGGGTTAGAGTTCAGGACACACTTACGTTCAAGTTAAAATTGGGGTTTGGTTTAGGGTTGGATAAGATGAAATTCTCATATCACATTGAAAGGTATACTCTTGATTTGGAAAAATTTTGGATGTTTTTCCATTCTCCATTATAGTCTATGAGAATCATTAGAGTGAATGGGCCCATAGGGTTAGGGTTAGGGTTAGAGTTCAGGACACACTTATGTTCAAGTTAAAATTGGGGTTTGGTTTAGGGCTGGATAAGATGAAATTCTCATATCACACTAAAGGGTATACTCTTGATTTGGAAAAATTTTGGATGTTTTTCCATTCTCCATTATAGTCTATGAGAATCATTAGAGTGAATGGGCCTATAGGGTTAGGGTTAGGGTTAGGGTTAGAGTTCAGGACACACTTATGTTCAAGTTAAAATTGGGGTTTGGTTTAGGGTTGGATAAGATGAAATTCTCATATCACACTGAAGGGTATACTCTTGATTTGGAAAAATTTTGGATGTTTTTCCATTCTCCATTATAGTCTATGAGAATCATTAGAGTGAATGGGCCCATAGGGTTAGGGTTAGGGTTAGAGTTCAGGACACACTTATGTTCAAGTTAAAATTGGGGTTTGGTTTAGGGTTGGATAAGATGAAATTCTCACATCACACTGAAGGGTATACTCTTGATTTGGAAAAATTTTGGATGTTTTTCCATTCTCCATTATAGTCTATGAGAATCATTAGAGTGAATGGGCCCATAGGGTTAGGGTTAGGGTTAGGGTTAGAGTTCAGGACACACTTATGTTCAAGTTAAAATTGGGGTTTGGTTTAGGGTTGGATAAGATGAAATTCTCATATCACATTGAAAGGTATACTCTTGATTTGGAAAAATTTTGGATGTTTTTCCATTCTCCATTATAGTCTATGAGAATCATTAGAGTGAATGGGCCCATAGGGTTAGGGTTAGGGTTAGGGTTAGAGTTCAGGACACACTTATGTTCAAGTTAAAATTGGGGTTTGGTTTAGGGCTGGATAAGATGAAATTCTCATATCACACTAAAGGGTATACTCTTGATTTGGAAAAATTTTGGATGTTTTTCCATTCTCCATTATAGTCTATGAGAATCATTAGAGTGAATGGGCCCATAGGGTTAGGGTTAGGGTTAGGGTTAGAGTTCAGGACACACTTACGTTCAAGTT